>NW_015090986.1:2390268-2487956 GCF_001431845.1 Calidris pugnax | reverse complement strand
GCGGGGCTGTACGCGGGGCCAGGCGGAGGCCAGGGGAGGCTGGCGCCGGGGGGAGGCGGGCCAAGTCCGGCGGCCGGCCGCTGCCTCCTCCCGGGCAGCCGCGGCCTTTTCCACCCCCGCCGCAGTTCGGGGCAGGGCTGAGGCCGTCGCGGGGGAGCGTTGGCGGAGGACTGAATCGTGTCTCTGTGCATAGGTGGGCCCGATGTCGATTCGCCGGCCGGGCGAGGGGCAGCGCGGCGGTTCCTAGCTGATGCTGAAGAGGCGGCCCGGGGCCGGCAGCCCTCCTGCAGCCGTCGAGGCCCTGTGCGGGCGCGGGGCGGGAGACATGGACTTGACAGAACCCGCGGGTGCGGACCTTTCGGGCGATGGGCCCGCGGCTAGCCGCCTTCGGTGCGGGGAGGAGGAGCCGGAGAAGGAGGGAGATGATGCGGGAGGGAAGAGCGGCGGCAGCTCCTGGGAGCAGAGCCTGAATCCCGAGCTGCAGCAGGGATACCGCATCTTGCGCGAATTTCTCATGGAGAAGTACCGACCGCTGACAGCACCGTTTTTGAAGCCCCTCGCGGATCAGGCAACCGTCAGGGAAGAAGGAGCAGGCTCCCTCTCGGGTCGTAACAGCAGTCACTCCTTTCAGCAGTCACCAGCTGGAATGTGGCTGTTGAAGATGGAAGAGAAATTTTCCAGTGGGCAGTACACAGGAATAGAAGATTTTGTGGGTGACTTCCGGCTAATGCTGGAGACATGTTACCGGCTGCACGGTGTAGATCACTGGCTCTCCAAACAGGCCCAGAAGCTGGAGATGATGCTGGAACAGAAGCTGGCGCTGCTGTCCCGGTAGGTGTAGAAAACTCTATAGGTGCCCTGCCAGATGCTGCTTACATAAAGTAGAACAGGAGGGTGCCTTTTTTTCATGTAAAAAATACCATGTGAATGGTTTTTTAAAAGCCCACAATAAAATACATTTGAATGGTTCCCTTGAATTCTGCCTACTCACACAGAAGAACATTCCTACAGGGTACTATCCAAATGTGAAATCTAAATGCTTTAGAGATTCCAAACCTGAAAATACCAAAATGCAAAATAGGGTACAGCATTTTCTGGCTAACATTTTCCTTTTGAAAGAAGGCTTTTATGAACATGGAGGCACACTTGTTAGGCAAGATGTCAAATCATTCTTTATTTTATGCTGACAAAAGCAAGTGAAACTACCAAAACTCTGTATAAACAACTGGCTCTTTAAAATTGTGATTTTTACAGTCTGTGAAGTTTTTACCATCTTTAAAATAAGTAGGAATAAAATCTTCAGCCAAAGCACCTGCTTCGAATTGGGAAATTTAATGTCAGAATGTTTTTTGATAATCATAAAATGAAAGATAGGGCTTTGCATATTATAGTCTTGAGTAGCAAAATGGAAATTGTGATATGGTTAAATATAAGTCCCTGTCACAAACTTGTTTATCGGCCAAAGCAGCTGAAGCATAGAAAGCTGTCAAGCTATGTAGTAGAAAGACCAGCTTAAATCACAACTGAAATACATGCTTTCTCATGAGTCTGACATGAGGCTTAGTTTAGTCATACTCGGAAAACCATGGTGGCTTCTTACAATGAAAGTTCCATCAGTCTTCTGAGTGACAGAATTTTGCATGTGAAAAACAAGAGAATGTTTTGGCAAAGGTTGAAGGTGAAGAAGGAACGGTATTAGGAAATGTGTAAAGCTGTGTGTGTCTATCAACCTTAAACTTGCTAGTGATACAAAGCATTAGGCACCAGCTGGTAAGAGGAACCTTGCTTGTATAGTAGGAACATGTGAGGAGCACGGTGCAGAACTCAACTGAATAAGCCCAAGTCAATGTATTCTGTGTTGGCGTGGTAATGCTATATTTCGAATTATTTTTGTATAACAGCAGTTCTGGGACAGCTTGGGATTAGAAAGGAAGGAGCTGAATCTAATGGGGCATGAATATTGCTAGTTTGAGTAAAACTTGATTAAAAAAAAAAAAATCAGAATTCCTGGCTTAAAAGAGTTACTGCTGGCAGATAAATAGGCAACCAATTGCAGCTTGGAAGACTTGTACCGAGTTCATTTCTGTATGTTGTTTGACTGTAACATCTCAACTGTATTGAATCGAAGGGCGTTTTGTTGAAGGCTCTTTGTTGAATTATATGACTGCTTGTTGGATTAGGTAGGACCTGAGAATGCTCAGTGTCTTTTTATTAGAAATTCCATGAGAAAGTGAAGTCAATTTATGTACTCTGTTGTCAAATAGTAATATATGTATATACTAAAAAAATTAAATTGTCATTGTCGTTCTTTCGCAAATGGACATACTTTGTTAAAATAAATATTAAGAAATATTAAGCTGGCTAAAAATAATCCTACCTCAGTTTGTAGTGAATTTCTCTTACATTAAATCTTCAGAGATTTGTAAAGATTTTTTCGATTTATCTGTGGACACTAGCTTAGTAAAAGTTTCTAAGAACTATATATGGAAAGGGTTGTGGAATCTAGAGGTCTCAGTCTTTTACAATTTTTACTCAGATTTGTTTTAAGTTTTTAACAGAACTAATTTTATTAGTAAAATGAAACTTAAGAACTACTTCTTGAGATAATCATTCTTGCTTTGTTACAGAGCAGTATTTAACTCACTAATCCCTATCAAGTCACTCAAGGGAAGGGATCAGCGTTGATTGTATGATTCTCAGATATTACAAACCCCAGAAAATTACCTTAGAATGGAGGTTGGATTTTTCCCTCTCCCCTCAAGTGTTTCCAGAGGTTGTGTGATAGTGTTACTTCTCATCAGTTTTGCTGGAGTACTTTGAAACAGTGTAAGATAAAACATAACTTTACAACCAAATTGGTGGTGTTTTGCTTTTTATCTTTTTAATGAAACTGTACTGCTTTTTAACATACACCCACACCCCCCAGATCAAACCAGCAAGTGCGCTTTTTTCCCCCCTCAGTATTTTTTAAGTGTCTTCTAAAAATGATCGCTTCTTATCTCAGTTTTGTGGAAGTATTTTCTTTCCACATATTTATGGATTAATACAATCTCTAAATAATATTGGTTACTTGAGATAACTATCCACCATTTTTGCCAGATGTGAAAACATAATTCATGTTAGCATGTTGGTTTTAAGTTTAAAATTTTGTAAGGGAACTTTCAAAGTGGAAAAAATGGCAGGGGAAAAGTAACTGCTTTTTTTCTGAGTAAATATGCTTGATGTATGGGTGGTAGGGCTGTTGGTAAAGAAAATCATAATTGTGCATTGGCTTGATTTTTTTCAAGGCACTTAAGGGAGAAGACATCAATAGCTGTAACATCTAGAGGATGCTATGGGCTGGAAGATGAGAAAGGAACGGCATGTGTTTCAACAAGACGTCGTTCCACGCCTCGCAATTTAGTAGGCTTGTCAACGGGCATGTTTGAGTCTGTGATGGTTCAGGTTCTAAGACAAGAGGAACAGCTGAGAGCAAAAGAGGAAAAGAGGTAATAGGAAAAACAGTTTTGTTTTGGTTTTAAATTACTATGTCTTCCTTGTTCTCTACATGGACTCTTTCCTTAGGGCTTTTTTAGGTAAATAAATGTTGTGGAGCTCTTTGTCTTAAGTTCGTGAATGAACCTAGAACTTCAATACAGTGCATTAACGAAGCGAGAAATTAGTTTTTGATTTACCACCTTATTGAAAAATTGCTGAAGTCATATAAGCTATAAAATAAATTAAGGCTGCTGTTATTTCAGGATTGTGAAACTTTTAATAGTAACTGAAAGCATCCACAGCAATTTCCTGTTAGCTCGGTCACGGTTTATCATAGCTCTCCATGGATTGTTTTCCGTGCAACAATGAGTAAAAGCTGCCAGTATGCTTAACTACAGTCTAATCCTGTGATCTTCACTAATAGCTAGAAGCAAATTATCTCTGCCAGTGCCACTCCTGCTATCTCACTGATGTGCCATTTCAGTTTGTCAGTTAGATAACAAATTTAGAATGTGTATGTAAGTAATTCTGTGGGATTTGGTGGCTTCCATAAATTTTAAGAGGTATAATATAATTCCAAGCGGTGTTTAATGTTGATTGTGATATGTTTCACTTTGACAAAACAAAGCTTATGAGCTTGTATACTTTAGCAGTTACTTGAGAGACTGTGTCTGAAGTGTGGAGCATGATGATATGACAGTATTAGCTTTATGAAGCAAAATATTCCCAGCTTTTTTCGAAGTGTACAGTATGGGAGATTTTTACCATATATAACCAGTTCACTCTCATTTTGTGGGTAATTTTCAACAGATTTGAAATCATACAGTTTTGGCTGGCTTGACTGTTAGCCAGTACCTTTTCCCTAGAAATGAGTGAATCTTTCTTCTTGTAATCCACCTCATGCTTTGCAAAAAACCAAAGATCACCAGATGTTATTGTTTCTCTGGTAGATTAACTCTGTGTTCTAGATCTCTGAACTTGATAGCACTGTTATGAAAAAGGACATTTGGGTTGGATTTTAATTCATCTAGAGAGTCAGTAGAACATACTACGTTATCAAATAAAAATTTTGCTTTCATGCACCTGTTTTAAGCATGTTCCTGCAAAACTGTAGTGACTAACAGTTAAATCCATGTATCTGGATATACTCAAAAGTCCCATATCCTGTGCAAAGCATATTCTACAGTGGTTGATTATACAGAATGTTCTACAATAACAGAAAAAGATCACAACTAAATGGCCTCTTTATGCCATAAAATTTTGAACTATATCAGTAAAAATATGCCAGTAGCTAGCTGGTGGAATATTTCTTTGACTGTGTTGGTCTCCTCAAGTAATCATGCTTTATATATCTTCTTAACTTTTCTTATTTCTTGGTGGATCAACCATGTTTTCAAAGTAACTTGGACCTCTCTTTACTGATTGTTTCCCAACTCACGGAATTGCAAATGTTCCAAAACATTTGTAGAGGAATTTTATGAAGAGGCTTGGAATTTGGAAGGCCAATAAAATTAGTATTGCATTACTAGTGAAGATCATATGATGTAGTATATATAAACTTTCAAAATGTTTTACATATAAATGTGCACACTTTCAACACTAAGATGGGACACTTTTTATTCTAAAACACATTACAGCTTCCTAAACTGAGTTTGGATGTTTGGATTATTGCTGACATAGAGATTATGTTGAATATAGTTACCTGTTAGGAAGAAAAAATTATTGTTAATCCAATGAAAAATATTTACCAAGGTTTAATAGGGCATCCCGTCCGGTTGTGTGGTGATGATCAATTATTCCATCAATTATTAATTATGGAATAGCCGCTTTATTCGAGCTGGAGTAAAGCTGCGTTTGGGAGCTTTACCCAAAATCGCTATTGTGTTTCGGATCCGCCGAGCTGAACGTGCCAGCGTCTGCTTTGCTTACATTTGCATTTTTTACTGTGCAAAAAGGAAAAAACAAAACCGAGGACAAATAATCGTCGAGGATGCTACAATTTCTTCCCTCTCCAATAGTCAAAATAATAAAGAGTTGCACTGGGTTTATCGCTTCTGCGTGTTTTGAGCCCCAGCTTCTTGGAAAAGAGATCTCTTCCCACAGAGCTCTCTCTTCTGAGAAGAGCAAATTAAAAGCCTCCATTAGCCCAACTCCTTGTGGCCTCATTTTCTTTTTTTTTTTTTTTTTTTTTTTAAGAAATGTGACACATTGAGGTTGGCACATAATAGATACTTTCAAAACTATATGCAAGATAGCAGACTTGGGTAGTTTAAATGGAGCACACAGTTTTTCAGGCTAATACAGAACTCCTGTTTATTTTAGTGTATCCCGGTATAATTCATGTACAAACTGTATTCTTAGAACTGAGGTGCTGCTTCACTGGATACAGAGTATTTTACTGATTCTTACTTTTATTGATTGTTTCGTTTAGTCTTTCATCACAGTTGTAAAAGAATGAGTGTCCAAAACTCTTGCTATAGTACCCTGTGTCAGAGTACAGTTACGAGTAACTGTAATGGTCAATTCACATGAGTGGGTAAACTATTTAGCATTTTAATTTCCACCATACTGTAATTTGCCTTCCTTTTGTTTTTGCTCTGCTGCTGTTTTCCCCCATAAAACTGTGTGTAGTGTGGTAGTATAACTTGCTTGTGTACTGGCAAATCAGTTATGTTTGGGTGGCAGCAGCTGCTGTGCACCCAACTTGCAGATGAGTTGTCAGGAACATAAAAAATTGCTCTTTCTGGCCATCCAGCTGAGCACTCAGCATACGTATACTTTCTAGCTAGTAATTATCTTGGTTCAGGCTGTTGAACTGCCTCACTAGGAGTTACATACTTACATACAGCCCCAGATAAGTAAGGCTGCAAATGTAAGTGTTTTTCTACAAAACTTAGCCTAATACATAAAGAAATCATGTGTGGAAGTCCAAGTTAATATCTAATCTTTTGCTTTGGATATTTAGATACTCCTGTAAGGCACAAGCACCTTAAGATGAGTAGAAAGAACTGCAGTAAATGAAATCTTTAAAATACTTTTAGGGTTTTTTTCCAAAATCATTGAAATTGATTTTACAAGCTTGTTTTCAACAGCATGTTTTGGAAGAATATCCTGAAGTGTGTTTTTTATCTTTCTTAATTTCTTATCTTACTTAATTTAACGGAAATCATACTCCAAATCCTTTTATTATTTTTATGTAGGTATCCTTTGTAGGCAGTTCTCTTTTCCTTTCTTTTAGTTTATTCATTTCTTGGACAATCTATTTCGTGGTTTTTTCTATATTTAATATTTTATAACCTCCGCCAAGTGATACATTCATCATGGTAGACTCAACATGTTAAAACTGAGAAAATGTCTTTACAAATTTCACTATTTTGCAGCTAATAGTTTCTCTACAGCAGCAAAAGCTGCTGCCTTTCTCTCCCTGCCAAGTTTATATATATAACAACATCAAATTTACTTTTCTTGTCAGTCTTGTTTATAAGCCTTCCTTTTGTTCAATTGTTCTAAGAACATTTACTATCTTATTTGGATTATTAGTTGCATTTCCATGAGGTTCTACTTGGCTGCTTGGTTACATGCTAATTAAGTAACATGATTACACATACTAACTTACATATTAGTTAACAATAAATAATTGTGGTATTATTATATAATTGAAAATGCTTGCCTATATAGAGGCATTTAGATACCAAAACATAAAGGTAGACTCCTAATGAAATGTTTATACCCACCAGTGAATGACAGGTTATTAACTGGTTGATTTCAATGGGAATTAAGTGTCTGCATTACTTTGATTTGTTGAATTATGCTAAGCAGCTTCATGTCTTTACCATTTCTGAGAACATGATCCTGGGAGAAGCTTCAGACATGTTCATTAAAACATTTTAAGAATCCAATTCTGGTTGCAAGTTAGTCATTTAAATTAGCAAATTGTGGAATGAGGTATGCTTATACAGTCAATTTTGCCTTTTATGAGGATGTTCTGAGCGTGGGTCCTATGGAGGAATATAGAGTATGCCATAATATGATGTAAGGCATTACAGATATAGAATTAAAGTCACATGGGCATCTCCAAATTTATTTTTTTCTGAGTACTAGATCTTGATTAAATTTAGAATAATGCATAATATTGCTATTTTGTACATAGATTTCTAGTTTATAGAAACAAGTTATTGTAGAATTAAAGCAATTCTCTATACCTTATCATCAGAGTTCCAATGCCTTACCTGTGAAAAATTACTCAACACTTAGGTGGGTTAGAAGTGATAACTAGGGAGGAAAAAATGTACAGTCTAGTCTTTGCCACCTCTCTGCTCCAAGTGAAATCTTTTGTTGCAAGGGAGAAGGAGTTAGCTGATGAGATGTGTCTGCTGTCTTATGGGAGAAAATAATAAGAACTCTGGTTTAGGTAATATCTCTACTTGGGGAGCATGTCTGCTGGCATGTGAAACTGCTTCAGACATGTTCTAGGAACACGTTGGTCCGTTGTTAGCTTGGAAATGTCAGCTTGACCTTAGAATAGTTTTGTGTTAATTGTTGTAAGCACAATGTGTGTCTGCAAACATATTCCTGATAAATATAAACAAAATAGTGAATCAACCGTTATTTGTTTTTTGGGTTGTTTTTTTTTACAATTGCTGCCCATATAAAAGCCAAATATGCTTGTCCAGGTAATTACTCAGTATAAAGATATTTGTCCTCATAAATATAAAATGTTTCTCTCCCTGTCTGTGTCCCACCCTGCTCCCTTGCCCCACTTCCTCTACCCTCTTTGTCCCCATTTTCCCTCTCAAAAAAAACACGCCAGGAAAAAGCTATGCTCTCCAAAAGATGGGCAGCCAGTAGGAAGACCTCAGTAATGAACATAAGGAAGTGTGCTGTTATTTATGTTTTTTTTCTTGAATGTCTACTGGGAATGGGGTGACTAATATATTATGATAAAGTGGTAGCTTTAGAAAAAAAAAGGGAAACTTTGGAAGTGAAACAATGTATGTTTTTCTTTTTAATAATATCTGTGAAATAGCATAATGACTTTCATTTTACAAAGTATGAGACGGGTGAATCTGGGTATTATATTTATTTTGAGAATTTTACTTTAATTTAAATTGCTAATTGATGGTAAGTTGAAACTGCTTGCCAAGACAATATTTTTAGATCATCTACAGCCTGTGTTTTTATTTTTCTACAAATGTTCTATCTCACTGTCTATTGATTCATATTTAAGCTTATATCCATACTATTTTAATAGAGTTCGTAACTTTTGGAGGCAGCAGGTTGTTTGGAAGTATATTTTACAGTTAGGAGGGAGGGGGATTCAGGAGTACTTGAAAATTTATCTTTGAGAATGCGTTTTACTCACTATTATTTCTTTCTCTTCCCCACTTGGAAGTTACTTATTTTTATTTAGCATTTTTACTTTTTATTTATTATATTAATGCCCGGAAATAGTAAAAAAAGTCAGAAGAGAGAAAAATCTGACTTTACCTATTCAAGTAGTGTTGTTGAATTTACTGATTTGTTCACCTAGAATGGCAAATGGGATTTTGTGATTAGACCACATTCATCATGTGTTTAAATTAGTGCTGTAAAAGGGGACTTTGTCTTTAGATCCCATCCATTATATGGTTAAATTATTACTGCATTGGGAGAATGAAGTTGAGAATTTATTGACCTTTTTGCTTTTGCATTTTAATTTTATGTTTTACATGAATCTGTCTTTCTGCATTTGATAGGTACATAAATAACAAGAACGCATGTATGTGGTACTAAAAATTTCTGTTCAAATTATAGTAACAAGTCACTTGAAATTTAATTTAATTCTATAAGGTAAAGCATTCAGAGGAATCTTACGGTTTTATATGCCATTTCGCATACACAAAGGATGCAGATTTTAAGTTTGTGGTCATGGCATGTTTCTCCTGCATTGATACTAAAAAGTGGGCTAAGCTAGATTTGTTGCATTTTTTAAATTATTGAGATGTCTAGTTGATACTTAATGCTTCAAATACACATTCTTCATGCTAGAAGCCACTATTAGCTTCATGTTGTCAAAAGAAAGATTTTAACATAGCAGTACTCTGAATTTGGAAAGCATTGATGCTTTGAATGAATACGTGGGGGTTCTTTGCTACTTGTATATGAGGTTAGCGATCTGGATATCAGGAAATGTAAATTCCAGTAACAGGTCATATTAGTGATATGTGCAGGTGCTTGTTTCTAGCAGTGGTCAGTGATAGAAGCTTCAGAGAAAAAGATATGAGGAACTTTGGATGAGGTCTAAAAAAATTCTCCTGTAAGTTCCATTGTATCCTAATCCTATCTTTTGGAATCTGGTCATGCCTTGAGGCAAAAATGTTAGTTTACCATTGCAACATTTAAGAAAAATCCCTCCTGTTACTACTCCTTGATATTCTTGTGATTCATGCAGATGTCCTCTTTCTCACTTTGGAACTAAATTAACGTATGTTGTATTCTAGTAAATTAGATGTTAAGCTACGCATGATTGATTGTCTGAAGTGGAAGCATTTCTTCCTCTTAAACTTGTTGCTTTTAAATTTCATGATGAACTTACAAATAAAAGTAAATAGAAGTTCCCAGTCTATCATGTTAGTTTTATTTATTGCTCTCATGTTTCCTCTTGCTAGTGTTTTGTGTAGACTCCCAGATTTTTCAGAAGTTTTTGCAGGCCTCTGATTACTGATAATCGCATTCTCTGAATACCCACTATTTCTGCTCTATCCTTTTTTAGATAGGGGGACCAGAACTGAATACAGTTTTTCAGGTGAGGGCAAACCATTTATTAATGTAATGACATTTTATTTCTGGTGTTATTTTCCATCACATTCTTCATGCATTCTGATACTTGTCTCCTTTTTGACCACCATTGCAAACCAACTAGTAACATGCCTATGGGTGGGAGGAAAAATGGCTTTTGTATGTGAATGAAGCACTTAACAGTTAGGCATGTGTACTTATGTACTGAGGACGGGAGTTACAAGGTAGGTGACACAAGCCGCAGGGCAGCCATTTGAAAGCAAGATTTATCTGGAATTTGGTTTCAGAGATTTTTGTATGGATAGTTTTTTGGAAACACTTAATCCTGCCAAAAGAGATAGGGAAGGGGAATACCTTTTTTTTAAAAAAAAAAATCCAAACTACCCAAACTATTGATATCGGCTGGGTTTTTTTTTTCTTAACTTTTCCCGTTTTTAAAACTAGTGGTGATAGAAATAAAAGACTATAATTTCCTTTTTTGGTGCAGTGATGTGTTCTGTAATCCAAAGTAAGACAAACTGAATGCAAACTTTATGTAGTGTGTTCTTTATTACTTGTAGATGAGTATGTTTGTCATGCTGTAGTTCTGATTTTTTTATCTCCTCAGTTTCTTCTTTTTCACCTGATACATAAATTTTTGTGAACTTTCTTTTAATAGGCTGAGAGAACAAGAAAGAAAAGAAGCAGAAGAAGCTAGTCAGAAAGAAATAGAAGAATGGGAAAAGTCACTTTTAGCTCAAGCAGCACCTACAAGGATGGAGACAATGTGGGAGATTCCAGCTATTGGTCATTTTCTTTGTTTAGCACAACAGATCTTAAATTTACCTGAAATAGTATTCTATGAATTGGAACGTTGTCTTCTGATGCCTCAGTGTAATGCTTTTTTATCTAAAATAATGACTTCTTTGTTAAGTCCTCCTCATCGCAGATCTACTTTACATCGCAGGCCTACGCTTTCTTACAGGGCTTGGGAAGCAGCACTAAGACAGAAAGTACAACACTGGTATACTGTTGTAGGGCAGACTGACAATCCTAATAGCTCTGCAGAAAAACTTGGATTGTGTCCTCAGTTTTTCAAAGTCCTTGGAGAAGTTAATCCCTTGGAGGAAAAATCATTTCATGAGCTACCATTCTACCAAAAAGTATGGCTGCTGAAAGGTCTTTGTGATTTTGTGTATGAAACACAAAAGGATGTCCAGGATGCAGTGCTAGGTCAGCCTATCCATGAGTGCCGAGAAGTTATTCTTGGTTATGACTACTTGGAGAATGCATATGTTCATTTTCCACAGTTCTGTGGTGCAGACGTTCGGATTTACAAACAAAAACCTTTTCAAGCTCCTGAATTCCCGTCTCCTCCCATTAAAGTTAAAAAAGTGTCACGTATTAAATCGGAGAAAGCAAAACATGAATATGTAAGCAAAAGTAATGGGGAGGTCAGCTCTGGTGGTAAAGAAGAGCTGCTACATCATTCCAAGACAGAAACAGAGGAAAGTATGGGCTCCATTGTTATCTGTCCAGAAAAAACCCCACATTTAGGTAGCTTTAGAGTCACTACAGAGGAGATTAAGATTAACTGTGAAATCAAGACCTCAAGAGTCAGCAACATCAAAAAAACTGGTTGCTATAAAGAGAATGTGAGGAATTTGACTAGTTCGGGAGAGATTGCTAGTATGGGTGGTCACCCTAGTTCAGGAGAAATAAGGGCTGTGGAGAATAGACAAGGTTGTGCTGAAATGACCAGAGTAAAAGCTGAGATCAGTCCATTCAAGGAGAACACACTGAACGCTTGCCAAATGCATGTCAATGGCACTCATTATGACAACCAAGACATAAATTACCATGAATCTGCTAAAGAAGCAATGCTAGAGAACTCACTACGAAATCATAAGAAAATAAATAAGCTGCGGGCAAAAAAGAAGAAAAAGAAAAAAAAGAAGTTGAAGGATATCCTAAATGAAAATCTACAGAGAAAGCTTGATGACTTGCAAAGAAAGCGTGAGATTCATCTTCATCCGTTCAAATCTTACAAATCTGAGATCCAGAACAAGTTGTTCATAATTAAAAAGAAAGCAAAACACAAGAAGCACAAGTCAGGTAAGCTGACATTTTCCCCTGTAGTAAAAATTAGGAGGATACTGATTTTTTTTTTTATTGTTTTCTTAGCTGCTTAGTCTACATTATGTTTTGTGAAACATGACAGCCTTATTGCATTAGACTTTTCTGATGTTAATTTTAGTGTGAAAGTTTCCCATTCAATAACACAAACATATAAAACGGGCTCATCTGCTGATTAAACCATGATTCATTTGCAGAATGTATCTTTAGAGAACAATTCATTTGAAGAGTTTGTTACAAAAAAAATAAATGAGAAGGAATCTGACTGGGTAGCATTACAGAGTGTAGCTTGAAGTTGGTTTGTATTGTCTTATGTCATAGCAATTGTAGAAATATATCTCACCTTTCTGATAATACTACCTTATTCAAATCACAAAAACACAAAATAATTTTGTGTGATCGTGAATCTAAAATTATTCCTACTGGAACTGTGCAGTCTTAGGTCACCAAACAGTACTGAATTGACTGTGGGCCTGCTCACATTTCTACTTAGTCCAACAATTGAGATACAGAAATTATGCAGATGGCATTTTTATTATAGATTGAGTAAAGTGTTTCAGGGAGGTGATATACCATCCAAATTTTAGTTAACTTACTGGAAAATTTCGAACAATTCTAAAACCATAAAGGTATGAAGTCCTTAAGTGAGTTCAAATTATCAGGTAGTGGTAGTAGTTTCGATGTCATAAAGCACCATAAAGCTTGATCTGCTATCCTGTTAAGTCGTGCTGGATTTTAGCACACTACGTCAACCATTAGGTTTTTTTGAAGCCACAGGCTTATTTTCAGAACAGTGTAGATTAGGCAGGTAAATACTGGATTTCAGCTGAAAAGCAGAGAGCCAAACCCAAAAATCTGCGTAACATCTTCTAAAGGCTAAGAGAATTCAGAGGTCTGCTGCCAATGAATTTTAGCTAGAAGTTGAATGGAAATTGAAAGCTAAGAAAACAAGTAATATTTCTATCCCAAATATTTTTCTTGAACACCCAAAGAGCTGTTTTACCATATGAATCACAAACTCTTCCCTCCAGAAAAATTCAGTGTACACCTAAACATAAATTTTAACAGTTTACAATTGAAGTTCTTGTATGTAGTACTTGGCAAAAGTAATGTATTTTGCATTCACTTTTGTGACTGTTAGCTCTCCAAATGTATCACTGTTTTCATTCTTCTTAAAACCAAACAACAAAAAATGAGTAATAACCCAAATTGCAAATTTACTCTTTACTTTACTCTCTTTACTTCAGAGAACCGTTGGAAGAAAATTGAGGACTAAATGTCCTTTATTATTCTGTGACAGTATTTAAAGTAGGTTGCCATCTTCATTGTAACCTTCATTTTACACACATGCTTAAAAATCGACTTTCTGTGAATTAAGCAATGCTCATAGAACAGCATGTGTCATTTTTAATAGATTCATGTTTTGAAAGACAGCTACTCTTAGCAAACACACTGGTAGTATTTGAAAGTAGCTTTTGAAATTAGTTGATAGAGATGATGTTTACTGTGATGTTTACTGTGATAACTGCTTTTCTTACATGTGTTGTAAAAATAACAAACGTTCAAAAAAGCTGTCTGTTTGCCACTTCGTAGCATGTTAGCAGATACTTCTTTTTTCAGTTTTTCAGTTACAAAAAACAAGGTTTTGTTTTTAGAGGTGAAGAGAGACAAATTTTGAAGTGCTGTTAGAGGAACTGTAAATACTGACGTGATGTTAAACTTTTTTTTTTAAAGAAATGCATCATGAACAGCTATCATAATGTTAGTATCTATAATAAAAATACATTCTATAATATAATCTCAGTGAAAATTACCATGTTCTTAATTTCTAATTTTTAGTCTGTCACATTACAGAAATTTTGGTCTTAAATAGATCCCAGACTAAATTCTACATTGTTAGTGGAAACCGTAGTCGTTACTGTAATATGCTTGATCTCACTACCTCAATACAGACAGTTCTTTTGGTTCGAAATCCCTATCTTTTAATTGACACAGTGGAGATTCAGCTCATTAACAACAGCGGAATCAGGAGAGAACTTTCCTTGAGTCAGTTTCCTTTTTGTATCTTGCATGTGGTGTACGGATGCTAAAGAGAAATCCCTGTCTTTTCATTATCCCAGTTACCTTACATATATTGATGTATGTAGCTATGATGTGATCTCCATTTCTTGTGATAAGATAGTTTCGTCTTCTGAGGTACTAAAAAAGTTTGGCTTTTGTAGTATGTTAATACCAAGGCTCATCTGATGCTGATCTAATGCAGGATTATAATGGCGATTATTTATCCAGTTATTGTCCTTTGTGCTTTATGCTGAGCTTTACTGGAATATATTTTAGGACCCAAATAAGCATCAGAAGCTTGTTATAAAACAAGATAGTGTTTCATACCACTAAAAACATGGGAGCTAAAACAGTTTTTCTTTCATTTTTTATTTGTGGTTTTATGTGACTGAATATTAAATTCAGCAGTAGAATGCTATGTACCTCTGGTAGTACCTCCAATAGTAGCTTGACATTATTGGAAGTAATTTAATATAGAAAATAATTAGTCTATAGTTTTGTTGTATCAGTAACTGTAGACTAGTACCAGATGCTTTTAATCTTCTGAATTTAGGTTTTAATTATATATATTTTCATTATCAGAGAACACTGCAGGTATACTATTACTCCCTTTCATTGTCAGATTTGGACAGGAAGATGTGTCATGCAGGTGGAAATCCAGAAAAGAGTAACGTCTTTTATCACACATTCTATTGCTGTTTGCAAGTTTTGCACACACACAGATGTCATGTGACTGTTCAAAGAGAAATTATGGAAATTCGTCTTCTCCACTTTTACTTTTCCTGTGTATCTTAACTACTGGATCTGGTGGATGTGATAGTCTAAATTACTCTCAGATGGTGTGTTTGTTTCCATTCAGATGGAGAGCATAAAGCATTCTTTTTCATCTGCAGGTGACAGACATTGTCCTGGGCATGATATGAATGGTTCTGTTTCTTCTGGTATTCTCTTGTCCATTATCTTCTAACAAGTTGAGACATTTCCCTTCATATTCTGATTGCATCATTATTGCAAATTTTGTCCTCGCTAGAGAAAATTTTCCTAAAACATTGCAATGTTACGAGAATGATGCTTGCTATGCTTTTTAAGTGTCCATTAGTCCTGTAGGCTGAAATAGATAGGATTGGATTGAGTTTGTGCTAATGCCTTATTGTTCCATAATGATTCATAATGTTTAAGGCTAATTAATATTTCTTAAAGCTCCTCTGAAATTTTATCTTCTTTTTAAAATACCCTTACAATGTAGAACAGAGAAAGAGGTTTGGTAAAACTTGTGCTGAATACAAAAAGCCACTTGGTTTAAATCTGATTATACCCATAATTGCTCTTTACAATTTTATTTAAAAGTACAGGAGGTAGAAGAGAGCATCAGGAATGTAAAAGTGAGTACCTTTCCTTGTTTTCTAACAATGTGAATTTTTTTCCCCACTATTGGTTCTGGAAGACATCTAAATGTAACTTTGAGTCATAATTCATGTTTCCATTGAGATGATTTGCACATTCCTGACTTGCTGTAGCAGTGGCACCCAAAAGATACTGTTGTGAATGCAGACTGGTTGTGCAGGCTTTTTAGCTGAAAATTTCTGATAACTATCATGAGCAAATCTTCCTGAAGAGCACAGCCATGACATGACCATTGCCATAGTTATGAGGTTTTCTTACAAGCTATAGAAGGAAAGATGTAACCAAGTTATTGAATCTGTGTATTTGAAGCACAATGATGTTTATTACTTTGGCAGTGTTCTGTGTCAGTATTTTTGACAGACGGATACTGAATATAATGGAAGAATGAGAGTAGTTCTGTAGCAGCTTGTGTGCTACACATCTATTTAAAATGTTATTTTATCACTGGTGTTAGATAAATTAGGTTATAAATCCTTGAATTAGGCTGTGACAATGGTGGCAGGCTTGTTGCATGTGTTCTAAGACAGCTTTGCTGAAATAAATCATGGGGTACAACAAAGATCACAGTGCAAAGCACAGTACAAAAGCATGACAATTCCATGATTATGTGCTTGGAACAGGGTTTGTATGAAATTCAGAACATGCATAGGGTTGAGAAAATAGGAGGGGCCAGAGGCTGCTTGAAATAACTATGATGTGCCTGAAGCAGAGGTTTAAGTAAGTGTAAGTGTAATCTCTTCTATTCCAATTGATAGAGAAAACACCAATATAGCACACATCTTTAGGAGAACTTTGATGTAAATTTTGTACCCTGTGCTTGTGCTCTGAAAGATTCATAGCAGTCCACCTGCTTAAAGTCTGTTTTACAGTGTATTTTATTTCTTTAAGAGTACCATTACATTTGGGTATGAAGTCAAACACTGATTGAATGTGAAGAACTGAATTTATCAGCCTGGCTGCAGCTTTGTAATATCTGGTGTACTGTTGGTGGGAGTTTAATCTTCGCTTTTGTCTTCAGAGTTGTAAAAGCTTGCTTATAGTGTTGTCTAGCCTCTAGATGTGGAACAGCCTGTTAACTGGGTTTGAAACATTCAGTGAGGTATTCTACCAAGTGTAACAGTGTATTTAATGAATTAAGCTACAGTGTATCTTCAGCAACATGTATCACTGAGGTTTTGCTGGGTTTACTGACATTGTTATGAGAACCAGCACTATCAATGCACTTGTTCAGACCTACTTTGCTCTTTTGACTATACAAAAGCATATGGAAGCTTCAAAAGTCTATAGTAATGCTTCATTTTCCAGATTTTTGTGCATTATGCTTCCTAAAAGAGAAGTTGTTGGTAGCAAGGTAGAAGATTAGAAGAATAAAGAGAAAACAAGACATGGTCAGTAGTTGCCAAATCTTTGAAAGGCATGAAATGTGTTTTACAGATTGTGAACAGGAAAATTCACGCCAGTTTTTCAATTTGAGAACAGTGGAGTTGCTGCTAAATGTAATGAGAAAACAGGAATTCTTGCAGTTGTGGGGGGGCTAATAATTTTATTGTATCATGGCAAATACTACTGAGTTAGTCAGTAGTCAAAAACATCAGTTTCCCCATCTGGGGGAATGAAGGTCTGCTGCATATGCAGTTATTATTATTATTATTATTAAATTAACTTTTATTTAAAATGGCACTATGTTGTCACTTTATAATTTGAAGCAAAGATTGATGTTACTTTTGTTTTTCAAGGAAGAGCCATGAGAACTCAAGTATCATAGTTCATAACACAAAGTTTTACTTGATCTGCAAAAATGTTCCTGTTTTCAAGTCAAAATGATTTATGTTATGGTAACTTATAAATGGATTGTATTTTCCTTGTGGAGGTAATTTACAAATGGCTTAGTGTTTTATTTGTCTACACTTCTGTGCCTCTGAAAGAGGACTAGAAGAGATCTGAAATAACATTTGTTTTCCCTTCTTCATCCTCAAATGGCAAGACCAACTTGACATGGTTTCAGTTGTACCATATCTCCCTAGTGGCTTTTTTGGATGCTTATAACTAGAGTCCAGGCCCTAGTATTTATGTTACCTTGTTAATTGCCTGCACATCTATTCAGTGATAACACCTGTGGAATTTGTTTTGGCTTGAAAGGAAAACCTAGGGCAGCCAGACATCTTCTGGACCTGCTGAACTTAAATAATACCTAAGAATTTTCTCAGAGCTGGCTAAGCACTCTTGGCTAGGAAAATGTTCATTTCCAGTGAATCTTAGAACAGAAGTGTTCCAGCAGTAATGTTATTTAACAGGAATAAACGTGAAAGATCTGTAGATCTGAATTTGTTTTTTACTTTCAGCTATGAGTTATTTTAAGAAATTATGTAATGGCAATTATAAATACATAGAAGGAAAATTGATTTTAAAAAATCTTTTAAGTATAAATCAAAAGTATAAAATAATCCAATATCTGGAACTGAGATTAGATCAAAACGGTATTAATTCAGGGAAGTCATATTTCTTCCATTCCACCTATTGTGATCACCATTCATTTAGCATCACAAATTAAAAAGAGGTAATGTAAAAATTGTTCAACTTTGAATTATTTTACCTATTTCTTTTGGTTTAGTTTTGGTTTTTTTATATAAAGTATACTGTCTTTACTCTGAGTCATACATGAAAGCTGAAATATACTGTTTCAGTGCTTTCCAATACAATGTTCACTTACTTTGAAATGAGCTTTGCTCAGTATAGCATTTGTTTAACATTCACTTTAGTGCTTTCACTAACCTATGCTATTGGCTGATACTAATACTCACTATACAGGTTTCTGCCTTCATCATTCTTCAAGCACAGATACTGTCTGGGTGAACAGGGCAGTATCCAAGTTAATGTTACTTTTATCTGTTTAATACAGTTTCCAGATTTTTTGACAGATGAGTAAGGGCTTGCTTAAGTTTAAAGTGGAAAACCTGTATTTTACTCCACTGTCCTTTACTGCAGATTTTATGCATTTTGTTTTAATTTAATATCCAAGTGGTTTGTTTCAGCAGGTAAAGTCAGGAAATGTGCAAATTGAGCTTTTGGGCTCTGATGCTACCAGCTCTAGGTACACATTGGTAGCATGTTATTGCAGAGAAATATTACCTCAAATCAATAGAGAGTTTTGTTTTAAATCTACACATAAGTGATTTATAGTTCAATTTAGGGTAGGATTTGTTGTAGTTTGCTTGAAGAGTAAAGTGATTGTGTATGTTCCCTTTATTCTCTGGTAGAGAATGAAAAGGACTCTTTTATTTGTTGCACAAATAAAGATTCATCCTGATTCATCCACTGAACATGGAAGGGCTCTTGCCTTGGGTGTCTGTAGTTGTCCCCTACCTGATCTCAGGAATGGTTTAGGTCTCAGAATTGTGGAAGTAGTATAATAAGAACTGTTCTTCTCCTGCAGCATGGGAAGGGAAAAGAGATGATAGTTACAACTCCTATCCAAGGTAAGATGAGTCGTAGTCTCTTCCCCTCTGAACTGAAGCCCACCTGAAATGGGGAACCTGTTGGAAAGGCAGTGTGGAGATGTAATTAGTAATTGTGACACAGTAAAATCATGTTAGTGGGTGAATGTAAGGTTACAAAAGAATAATATAGGCTCACGTTTCCTAGCTTTAGAACTGTTCCATTTGCAGTACAGTAAATTTTTTTTAATATCATTTTAATGTGTATATATTTGAGTACTAACCAGGTTTTTAAATTCAGTAATGTTATTTTATAATTCTGGCAAGGGTGAATAAAGCTTTTGTTTTGTTTTTGTTTCTCCAATATATTTGAAATTGAACTTTGTATCAAAAATAAGTAAAACTTTAATCTTTATCACAGTATTGCCCTATAGTGGGAACAGGAATAAGAATAAATCAATATTTATCAATATTTATAAAACATTTATTGATACTTGTCCAAGTAAGTATTTCTCTACTCAAAAAGCGATTTATTGTAGCTGTTGCTGGATAGGATGGCCACTGTATGCCTCAAGATGATCGGTATAGCAACAGCTTTTACGTAGTCGCAGCTGTTGAAGGAAATAGCCTCTTCAGCTATTTCAAGGTCATGATTTTCACATGAAGAGTGTTTTTTTCATTTTATTCTTACATGATTAGGGAGAAGTATAAAGAAATTGGTTGGACAAAAGCATTATCTGATTTATCTTCCTTATGTGAAATGCAGCCCGAGTTGTTGATTCCTATGTATTTGTTACTGACATATGCGTACTGTGCAAGCCAGTCTTTTAAAGAGTCACAGAGCAATGGAAGAGCTGGTTGGAAGGAACTCTGGAGGTCACCTAGTTTGATTTCCTTGTTACAGAATCACAGAATGATATGGAGTTGGAAGGGACCTCTGGAGATCACCTAGTCCAACCTCCCTGCCAAAGCAGGTCCACCTAGAACAGGTTGCACAGGAACGTGTCCAGGCGGGTTTTGAATGTCACCAGAGAAGATGACTCTACCACCTCTCTGGGCAGCCTATTCCAGTGCTCTGCCTTCTACCCTCTTTTACCCTCAAAGTAAAGAAGTTCCTCCTCATGTTTAGGTGGAAGTTCTTAGACGCAAGTTTGTGCCCATTTCCTCTTGTCCTATTCCTAGGTACAACTGAAAAAAGACTGGCCCTGTCCTCTTGACACCCATCCTTTAAGTATTTATAAGCATTGATCAGATCCCCCCTCAGCCTTCTCTAGATTAAAAGATCCAAGTCTCTCAGCCTTTCCTCATAAGAGAGATGCTCCAGGCCCCGAGTCATCTTTGTGGCCCTCTGCTGTACCCTCTACAGCAGTTCCCTGTCCTTGAACTGGGGAGCCCAGAGCTGTACACAGTACTCCAGATGGGGCCTCACCAGGGCAGAGTAGAGATAACCTCTCTTGACCTGCTGGTTACACTCTTCCTGATGCACCCCAGGATGCCATTGGCATTCTTGGCCACAAGGGCACATTGTTGGCTCAAAATACATTGAGCTGCTGTCAGAAACATTACTTTCTCTGCCAAAGTAAGTAATTTAATCCATTTTAAATAGTCTCTTTACCTAGGATTACGGGCAAAGGAGCTTTAGCAGACCTCAGGGGAGTGGTTTGAGAAGTTGCCACTCACATTTGATGTCTTTTCATCCCCTTAATGATTTTACACTTCGTACATGCCCACCTCAGCCCGGCAGTCGAAGTGACTGCTCTGTGGTGGCACGGGCAAGGTGTTCACATGGTTATGCTACCTGTGACAGGGCCAGCAGGAGGTAGCTGGTAGAGGGTGGTATCCCTTACCATTGCTGCTGGTTTTGTTGAATGTGTCAGCTTATGGTCTGAGGATTTAAAATAGCAGATGTCAATAGATTTTTATCATGGAAATCTGGTCCTTTCCAAAGACTTGACCGCCTAAAGAAAAGTGAATAGGAATATTTTTAAGTGCTAAAGTCAGTTTGGAAACTGGACACAGGTGCAGCTACATTGTCTCGGGAATACTAAATAGAAGTTTTCCTTTATCATCTTTGGGGTTTTTTTCCTTGAAAAGCTATTAAAGAAAATTTTTCTTTTAAAACGTGGCAAACGAGAAATACTATTTTTGGAAAACCAGGGAGAACTTTTTTCCAAAAGAGATTATCAGAACTATTGCTATAACTTCTTTTGAATTTCAGTTTAGCATAAGGATGTTTTTAAGGTTGAAGATGAGTTTGCCAAAGTTAGTTTGCTGCATATATTAATTCTCTCCCATTGTGCAAATGTCTGTCGTGTTTTCTTATTTTTTGGTATGTGATGTGTGCCCGCACCATGAGCCATCTGGTCTATAAAGTCACAAAGTGGGAAGGAGACTGTGGTGCTGCTCTGTGCAGATATATTCTTAGTTCATGGCAGATGTTAGCCTAGGAGTTGTGTCTTAGAGTATGTTCTATACTACATATAGTATATGTATGTTCTAGCAGGTATGCTTTATGATAACCCAGATGTCATACTCTAGTTTCAAAGACATTTTTTCCTTGATTCGGTTTACACAGAAGGTAATGCTTACTTTCAATGTGCTTCTAATCAGGATATTTTTTTAATTCTTGTTCTGCTTTTTATCCCGTATCTTCCCTGCTACATGCTTTTCAGATGCTGCTCAGAGGAAGAAATATTTACTTTCTTTTTTTGATAATTAATTGTAATTCTTCCTAACAACTTTTCCCCCCTTTTCAAAAGGAAGTATTGGGGATAATAGTTTATTTCTGTTGAATCTGCTATTTTTTGAAGTACACTGGATCATACAGCACCTCGTGCTGATGCTGAAAATACTCAAGTAAATATTTGCTGAAAAGTATGTTGAAAATATTGAAATAAAATGAAAATACTCATTTTAATCATATTCAAATATTTTTTTCTGTGAAGAAGAAAGACAGCCTAGCTGCCCCATGTTTTTTATCCCTTCATGTTCTTGCCAGATAAAATTATTTTACAGGGCTATAACAAGGAACCACTGTATGAATAGACATCTTTTTGAGTCAGTTTGTCAAAAAAGCTTGTATTAGGTATCTTCTTTAGTTCATTAAATGGGCAGCGCTGCTGTCAGCAGAAACATGTTTTCCATGCAACCTGGATTCATAAAATGTTATAACAAAAATCCTGACTTTTCTGCCCATTGTCAAAAATGTTCAGGTCACTGTTCTAATAAATATGCTTCTCTATTTTATTGCTTGTTCTGTAATGTGAAATCTGTGAGTGTTTATTTTTGGAGATCGAGGTCTCTAAAGTTTGTTACATGTTCAGTATGTGGAGTTTCAAATCTAGATCTTTCAAGCCCTGTGCTCTCTCTTTGTAAGTGTGTTTTATGTCAGATTCAGGTAAGATGTTCAGGAAACTCACAGTGTAATAAACTGAAATTAGGATGGTGTAATAAACTGAAAAGATAGATGCCTAGGCATCTATCAGTAGTTGTATGTATATGTATGTACTCATTTGCAGACAGAAGCACGCATCTATTAGGAATAAATGAAATACAATTCCTGCCAATATTATTGTTGTTAATATAGATATCAAATCTGCCTATGTTTGTGTTATTACCAAGTGCTTGTAATGATTCTATTTGACAATGAATTCCACATACTATATGTGATTATTTTTTTTCTTTTAAATGTGAGCACAGCGGTAATCTTGGAATGATGATTTTGGTCTGAATGAATAGGTCACAAGTGGGCTTGTTTCAGTTGACCATGTGAACGTAGAAGTAAACTCATAAGAAACTCCATTATCGGTCTTGGTGACATAACTACTTGATTTGGGAAATGTACGTGGAAATGTATGTGAGTGGTGAACCCTGATACTATAGGCAGTAAAGCACTTGCCTTACCTTCAAGGACGTTTTTAGTTACATCCATGTTCCATGGATGTATATCCATATAGACAGCTAGGTGTAAAGGCCATTATCAGAAGGTGTTTGCTTTCTGCTAAAATGTTAGGTTTTGCCACAGCCGGAAAAAAGAGATCAGTAATCTGATTTCATTGGTAACTGAAGTGTGTTCATTTGAGGATTTCAAGATACTGCTTGTGCTTTCAGGGTATTTTTTACTGTCAGATACAGAGGTCCCATGCCCTAATGTGTGGTTCACTTTACAGTGTCAGAGAGCAAATCTTGCAGGTAAGATGCTGTATTTTTTGAGTTTGGATTTCACTCCTTTCAGAAAAGTGCTGTGAATGTTTCTTGTATGACTTAAACATTTAGGTGGTATATTACAGGCATTGCAGTGGGTTTGTTCTTTTTTTCCTCCTTTTATTTTCCTTTTTTTTCCCCCCAAAAAGACTGCCCTATACAGATACAGAAACTTAATGTTTGCTTTTGCTGAATCTAGTTCTGATTCATCATGTTTACGTGGCTTACTGTCAGCCATCTGTTAGTTATAGTTTAACTTTCAAGTCTGTATGTAATTTGGTTTTATTAATGAAGTACAACAAACAGCATTATGAAGCTTTTCTCTTTTAATCTTACAAGGAAAAAAATCGGTATCTAAAAAAGCAATCACAAAGAAGAGGAAAGGTGTCACAAAGTCTACCATACCAGAATTTCAGGTAAATTATTTTAATTTTTGTTCTAAGCAGTTGAAATCTAAACATCTATAAAATAAGTTCTTTAATTTCTGATAGAGACCTTGGAAATCCTAATCAAAGATTTGTTTCTTTCTTCTAGTCCAAAAGGTTAAATCTGATAGTGCTTTTAAAAGTGTGTTTTACCTTTTCTTGGTAGAGAATGTTTTAGCATTTTTTATGTGCAGCTTACACACTGATTAGCATTATTGTTCAAGATCCCAGGTAAATCTGTTACAGGACAAAACCTGAAAAACTAGGAGTTGTTCATGGAATTTTTAAGGTAGATACAATTTTCTGGGATAAGAGTACTTGGATTTTGTATGAGGTGTGACAATATGGCCCTTGAATTTAAATCTAGCTTGATTTACCTAAAGACTTGCAAAAAATTTGTAGGTTCCTGTGCTCATTTTGTTTGCAACTTTTACCCCTTTTCTGCACATGACCTTTAGACCAGAGAGCAGTAAGAAAAGAGTGCTAATTATGATAATGTGCCTTTATGGTACTGCAATAGAAGTGTTGAAATGTTAGAGTACTTCAGTTCTAAGTCACAGTTTATGCATGCATACCTGCTTGGATTGAAGTTGTTGGCTATTTTTTTAATTTATTTTTTTTTTAAAGCAGACACTGCTATTCTGAGCAATAGACCCACATTAAAACCCACTCTCACACTGAATCGGTGTTTTTTGTGGTGATGAAGTGTTTCAGGTGGAGCTAGTAGAATTTCTGGTGATATAATTGGTTTGTAACAGCCAACATTGAGAAAAGACTGATATTTAAGTGTACATGGACTTTTGTCTATCTTCTAATGTTAGTGACTAAAATGTTTCCTAGCAGCTCCAAAAAATAGGTCCAGTGCTTAAATTTTTTTTTTCCAGAACGTTACCTGCATGCCTTGGATGTACATGGTTAGGTTAGAAATATTTTTGTACATTTTTAAACTACTGCTTTTAAGTAGTCTGTTGAAAATATTACCTAAAACTTAGCCCAAATTTTTATCTAACCAGGGTAAACTACATGTACATACCGAGCTGAGTGTAAAATTAATGTTATTACATTTACCTATTTAAAATGTAACAAAATAATTCTGGCTCTTTTGGTCAAAGCTAGGCTTTATATCTTTTTTAGGTGAAGCTTAGATTGATCAGTATGAGCAGTTTCATCTTATTAGGAAGTTTTTTAACAATTTAACCTGCGTTTTTCAAGAGGACAAGCAGGACTGGTATTACTGTTAGAAGTATTTGCAAATATTAATACATTTACATTTGGAATACTAGGAAGTCTTTTAGAGCCTAGTAAAGTATGCTTCAAGATACTCAGCTCCACATACATGGATGCCAAATATAATACAATTCTGTAACGGTTTGAAGGTGAAAGTATATTTTTTTTAATATTTGGTAAGACAGCTTGAGTGTATACAGGTCATGTGAGGTATGCCAGGGAGAATATAACTGTAAGAATATTGCTATTCATATCTAAATGTCAGGTTTTTTGGAAAGAAAGTAAATAAATGAAAATTTGAAGGATGTTTTATGTGCCTGCCTCAGTGATCTCGGGAATGACACTAGGTTTTTATTTATTAATAGATTGACAAATTAGATTTCTTTTTATACTGATAAACAATTCATTTATAAATTCTGAGAAATGTGTCTTGGGAGAGTCCCAAGTTGGAATAGAATTTGGTCCCCATGTCTTTCCCTGCAGAAGTCAGGGGAGTTTTCCTGTCTTTCCTCCTTGAAGTTCCAGGAGTCAGTGAAGGTCTTTGAGAGATTACTGAGATCTGAGATTGTATCCTAACAGGAGAGTTGAACATCGAATATGAAAATTTACTGGAATACTGAATACCTGAGGCTTCCATTGTATTCAGTTGAAAAACAGGATGCTTGTTGCCTTTGAAAATTAACCTCATATGTAGTAAATACTGTGCCTGATGTGAAAATGTCTGTGTTGTAGTTAGCATGTACATAACTGATTTTGTGATTTGTACATTAATGGAAATATTTACAGCCTGAATCTTTAAGCCACCACATAGTGTTCTAGAGAATAGGGACTAATCTTTCACTACTTTGGATAAGCCAGAAGGAAAACATTTTTTTATCTTCAGATTCTTTTTCTCATGATAGGTGATTAGAAGGCACCTTCTTCGAGAGCAGTATGTGAAACTACCAGTGAGCTATCAGAATGTGACAAAATGATGAGATTATAACATTAATACCTTTCTTTTTTCCTTCATAATAACTTCCCTGTAAAAATGTGGAAAATAATTTAGAAAAGTCAGTTATTTTTGCGGAAAATTGAATTACTAAGTTCAGCCAATTAACAACCATGGGCAAATACATTAGATTATCATGAGAAATAGCAGCTAGATTCCATATGAAAATGATAATACAAAGTACAGTATACTTGTTTTGTTACTGCTCTTTTGCAGTAATAAAGCATCTCAAAATGCTGGCTTCATTCTGTAAGATGGGAAACGTTAACCAAGTGAGAGAAATTTTAGAAATAGCTTATTCCCAATCAGTGTGCCTCTTCAGTACCTACTACGAATGAAGAAGTATAAATTTCTCCTTGAACCTTTTTATAGTGGTTTTCAGTACAGTAGTGGAATATTTCAAATGCTAAATTTACTTTGGCAGTAAATACTGTAAGCTGAGATGCTGTTCCCTTCCTTGTTTACCAGTGAGTAATTGACACACAGATATTACACCTCTTTGGATGAAAATTGGGACTTGGAGATTTGATTACTTCTCCCTGTCACCCCAGTCCCAAGACAGCTAAACTATATATTTACATTGTTTTTCCAGTTGATGTAGTTTGGATTGATACACACTAACAATTTTGCAAATCAGATCCTTGTATCTCAAGTGGTTGTTCTGAAAATGAGAAACAGGACTGGGACCTGTGAAAATTTTGGCTCCATTAATTATCTGATGACATATAGGAACTTTTTATGGTCAAGTCAAAGATAGAGTTGATATTTCCAGGACAGCATTCAATTAACCATAGTGAAAACATCCTTCTACTTGCAAACTTGCCTTTCTAAAAGTGAGTTCAAAGAGAGAAAATGGAAACTTCTGGCAAATGAAGGCTGTTATCTTTCTTTGGTTCATAGTTGTGCTTTGTCTTTGATCCATGGTACACTGAATTAAACGTGTCTCATAGGAGAAAATAAAAGCAGTAATAAAATTTAAAAACTGAATTATCAGGTATATAGTCAAAGGAGTGAATTAAAATTGCATGGGGAAAATCTTTAACATGCCTTTATTGACTTTTGTCAAGGGCTTGATGTGACAAACTTTTACTTTCTTGTACCATAATACAGTATCATATATTTCTTTGCAGGATAGATGGAAAAAGAAAAGCCAATATTTGGCTTCCAATTTACATCTTACATGTTTGGAACTTTAAATGCAGGACAGACATGGATGTTGAACCCAGTAGAGTTACACATAGTAGTAAAATTTTCTGGGTTAAGAGTTTTTGCAAGTTTTCTTGCATTTCAATTCCCAGTGCTTTTAAATGTACAAAAGTATTAAGAAAATAATGGCATGTATGCATTAGAGTTTTCTGACTTTTTTTTTTTTGCTATAAGTGCCAGTAAAACAAAGGGGTTTTTTAAATATGAATTTGCTGCAAACTTAAACTTCATGTGTAATTGAAGTAAAAATATATTATTATGAATTACTGATTTGGGGAAAAATTAAAAATTAGCAGGTTTACAATAAAAGCATTTTTAGCAGTTTTGTGTGAGGTGGCTTTTTTTTCTATTTGGATTTGATTTTCTTAAATTATTTCAAAATGTTTTCAGTAGTAAGGAAAACGTTTCCACTTATGAGTGTTTGGAAAGAAGCAAGTCTTAAGATACGATAACCTGAAAGAACCTAACAGCTTATTAATAAGCACTTTATTAAGACTTTAATTGCCTTAAGTAATAGTGAGCCAAAACATACAGATTACTTTTGATGATTTTTTCAAGAAAATAGCACCTTTATTATGAAAGGAAAAATGTAAAAAGCTATTTTCTAAACATAGGAATAGGATTATATTATTCTTATTTCAAATGGTAGATAGGCAGGTGAATTTGACAGACAGGGCTAGGTTATCTTGCAGGAATACTCTGTGCAATTGTATAAAGTTTTGTTCAGGAAAAAGTTGTAGCAAGTGTAATTATGTTACCACCACAGCATAGACCAAAGCTAGTATACTTTAATTCACCATGGAGTTGTTTGGGCAGGTGAATTTGACAGACAGGGCTAGGTTATCTTGCAGGAATACTCTGTGCAATTGTATAAAGTTTTGTTCAGGAAAAAGTTGTAGCAAGTGTAATTATGTTACCACCACAGCATAGACCAAAGCTAGTATACTTTAATTCACCATGGAGTTGTTTGGTACTCAAATCTGTTCCAACTCATTACTCTACTTAAGACAATTTCAGTATTCACAGAAGTTTTAAGAAAATACTTAAATTTTGAAATGGAAGCTTACAGGCAGAGATACGGTTTATGTATGAAGAGTGAAATATTTTCTTACTAGACTTTCTTCCTTTCAAAACATCCTAAAAATACTGTAAGAAAATAAAAATCAAATGGTGCCACTAAGTAATAATATGTGCTGTTAGATTTTATTTAACTTCATTGAACATCTTCCAAGTCCCACATTACCAAGTGTTTGTGTTCATTTGTTTTTTAGCTTATTTGCACTAATCTTGATGAACTCAGGGAATTAATCACAAAGATTGAGAATGAACTCAAAGATCTGGAGGACATTAAAAAGAAATCGGTATGTGACATTAAAAGCTTTCTCTTGTATAGTGCCAGTTATTTGCTGAGGACTGTCAACTGAAGATTTTGTGCCTGTTTAGTAACTGCATGAAGACTTATCATTAGGTTGATGCCTTGAGACTGTAATCTTAATATTTTCTGTATATAGTGCTCTGTTGATGATGTTTTTATGATAAGTAAATTCAGTAATTGTTAACACTTTTCACTGCCAAAATAAAATGTGTATAGTGGTAATGCCTTAGAAGGAGTAGTTAATTTCTATTAAACATGTGACCATTCTTACCTGAGGACAAACTCTTACCCAACAAGCAATTACAGGATAGAGTTCGCATATCTGCCGATGCCCTGCTGGTTGGATCCTCTTGTGAGCTGACTCTTATGTTGCTCATCAGGGTTCCTAACTACTTTTTGTTGGCAAATAAGTTATTAAAATTGGCTTTGTTTAATTTTATTCAAGTAGGTCATAGAAGAGAGCATGCTATCTGGCTTTTGATACCAGATTGAGATACAAATTTTACAGATGTAGACTGGATCACAGCCTATGCAGGTGAAAACCTCAAAGAATAATGGTTAGATAAGAGAATCCAACATGTTTGATGTTTTGTATGAAGGAGTAATTCTCATCAAGATTGTGGCTGGTTTTAAATATGTAAATAGTATTAATTTAAATCACTCTCTACAGCCAGTTCTTCTTTTTACTTCTTCTTTGCAATTTTGTTTATTATACCTTTGGTGGGCATTTCTGTGGTATTTCTGTGAGCAGTAGTAGTTACAAATGTTGCTTTTTCTATACCTTAGAAATTAAAAGTTTATATAACTTAGGAAACATGGCTAATTTCCATTAATTTCTTCAGTCTCATGTAGAAACAATTTATTCTTAATTATTTAAATAGGGGAGAGAGATATGGTAGGTGACAGGCAATATAATTTAGGACTCTGAAAGACGAATTCCAGTGCAGACACTTAGGATAATAGTGTTAAAATACCCAAAGAAATCAAAACAGACTTAACTTGCAATTATTTTGTAGTTGCAAAATTGCAAGTTGGTTTTATGGTAAGGTTGTCAAGAGATTATCAGAATGCCTATGTCAATGATAGAAGAAAATGCCAAAAATGAGAGTACACATGAGTGTATCAATAATCTTAGTATAGGTGAGACTTTTAGTCTACTAGTGAAACTATACCAACAAGACTTCTTCAAGGGTAGACAAATGCTAAATATGTCATAATTGCTCTTTGAACTGAAATCTGATAATGTCATTATGTAAATAAGTTGCATGACTTCAGCAGGAATACTATGTTTAGTTCTAATCACACTGTCTTAAAAAAACCAAACACTTAAGTAAAGGGGAGTTAGGATACAACTCATTCAACATTCAGAAGTTCTGAGGTAAGGACAATCTTTCTGTGTGCTTGTATAAATCTAACAGATCATGATTCTGCATCTCTAACCACTTGTGTTCTTAGCAATTTTACGTAAAGAAAAAAGGCTAGGATTAATTTCTGAAGAATTGATTATAAGGAAACATTAAAGTGAAGTATTGATTTTTAAGAAGTAATTATCAGGCAAATTTCATATTCACTATTTAAAAATACAAATTGCTGTTAAATTAGATGAATAGTCATTAAACTTGATGTGATAAAATGAGGTTTCATTTTGCAAGGGAAGTAATTAGAATTTCATTTTTGATATCTAACACCATGTGTAATTAGGTTAGATATCTTAAAAACTGGAGGAAATGCAGATTTTCACTCTTCAGCTCTGACACAAATGACAGCGGCAGTTTCAGAAGCATCCAAAATAGTTTGTTTCAACTGAAGTGCCTAATCTGTTAAGTAAAAAATTGTTGTAATGTGGTGGTTTGATGAAATTTGGCCTAATGTGAAAGTTTGTTTTAATATAATGGCATTCATTTTGATGCTGTTCATGGGCTTGCTTATTGTAACCCAAAGATGATGGTGTTCATAGTACTTCATTGTAATTTTATTGACTTTTGTTTGCAATAGTTACCTAGTGAAGCCATATGAAACTTTCTTCATGACTAACCTGCTCAGTAATTCCAGTTTTAGTAGTTGTTAGCACATGCTACTGAGAGGAACCCTCGAGGCAAGCTTTAAAGCTTATGTTAAGTACTAGCATATATGAGATACAATATATAATACAGCTTGTCTGATTTCTATTAAGACCTTAAAGTATAACCTTTTTCTTAGTCCTAAACGCCCTCTGTTTCCTAAGATACCATTCTAGAGTACAATAAAAGGAATTCCTTCTCCAGAACTTCAAAGTACTAGAGGCTTTAATGAAAAAGCTGAGCTGTAAGACCTGAGTACACTTACTGTTTTCCCACATTTTCTGTAGGTAGTTTGACTGGGTGTATCTGACACTTTTCAGAACGTCATCTTGAGCCAACAAATGATGACAGAGATTTTTAGCCTAAACAAGTTGGTTTTTTTTACAAGTTAAAAGCAAATTAGAACAGGGTTATGCAATGGAAAGCCATGTATAATATCAAGTGTCGCCATTACTAGCAGATTAATTAAATAATGTGTTGGAAAGGATTTTCACTGGTTGATTAAAACAGTTTGGCTCTGTACTCTTTTGTACAGCCATATTGTCTTTTGAATTAACTATGAGTAATACTTTTCCATTTAAAACTTCTTGTAGTTTCACTTGGTTAATGGTGAGTTTTGCCTTAGCGCCAGTTTGTCATAACTGTGTAGAGAGGAAAATGAAATTTTACCTGTTCTTTAATTTTAAACAGAAGTTCAACTCAGTATTATCTCTTCCCAAATTGCTTCGCTCTTGAACTCTAGTCACAGTTCTGAATCAAGACATCAATTTCACATGTGCTTTCAACTGACATAAGCAAAAGCTGCTGCCAAATAAATAGCTTCTGCTCTCTGTGTCTTTAGCAGCTTAAATTTTCTGTGCCACCCCATGAGAGAGAGGGTAACAGAGTTCTTTGTTCAACAGCATGGCGGGAGGATTAGTCTGTGATAAACCTAACTCTTTTTTCACTGCTGCTGAGGTGTTTGTAACGCAGGTCAGTTTTCTAGTGCAATTTATCATGCAGTTGCACAAATACCTGTGCTTGTGTTCCTCAACAGTTTGAGGGGTCATTTTAAGGACAGGAATAAGCATCTGTGTCAAAAAAAGCAGGACTGCTTTTGACAGGAAGAATCCCATTTGTGGCAGTTGTACATAATACTGCAATAAGCAGTGCTCTAGAAGGTCTATCCCGTTAGCTACTACGCAGTTCCTCTGTTTACTGTCTGCTACATTTCAAGAGGGAGAGTAGAGAATAAGTTAATCAGATTTACTCTTTATTTTAGTGCCTGACTGGACGTCAGAAAGTGGGAGATGCGGAAAGCAGACTTGAAGGACTTCAGTCTAATGCTCTGAGCACTTTCTAGTGGAGGAATGTCTAAGCTAGAATGTCATCTAGCTTTGGTACGGTCCCTAGGATGTGTGAAGTTTAAAGCAGTGTGACTAAAAAGTAGAGTAAAAATGGAATTAGTAGAAAAAAAACCAAGAGAATTTACACTGACATGAATTAGATTCTAGTAAAAATTCTGTTTTGTTGCTAATACATAGATAGATGTGGGGAACTTACAAGCAGTCAGTAGGCAATTATAAATCTGAAATAGAACATACTGGCTAAAATTATGTTGAGATTTTACTGCATTTTTACCTCATTTGCTGAAAATTTAACACTGTATATATAAGCATGGCAGTTCAGTTGAATGGCAGCTCTTAGAAATTTGCTATAACTTGCAAATTGATCAAGACATGTAAAGTAGCCTAATTCCACTTAAAAATCTACTTGAAATGGTTTTGATGAAAAAACGATTTTGACAGACATATGTGGTAGTGAAGCATTTCACCAATATATATAGGATAACATAAAGACTTCTGTCTAATATATGGAATTTCTTTTATGAGAAGAGATGGTAAAATAGCACCTTCTGTCCTGATCAGTATGCAAGATAACAACTATCAGTTTCTGACATTTTGGATCCCATTTTTCCTTGTTGTCTTCTGTGTCAGGTAAAATCAGTGGGAGTTGCAGAATGAATGGAAATATCTTTACTGCCTTTCAGATAATCAACACTCTTGTGAACCAAAGTCATTGGGGTTTTGTGTGAAATTGTTAATTAAGCTATTCTGTAGCTCAGTTATATGTATTTAACTCTTGCATATCATAGCAGAACTTGATTATTTTTTTTTAATCCCTTCTTGCCATTGTGTAGTATGAAACTGACAGGATGAGAGATACTTGTATCAAATAGTGAATTTTGGGCTTTTTTGCAGATGTCATTTTGCAAGGTGACTTTGTAGTGAGCATGTTTATTGTAAAATGACCTGGGTATTGACAAGGACAGTTAATTCTAGACCCTGTCCTGACTATGTTAAAGCATGGATCATCTTCGAGAGAACATAAACATTGAAAGATTCCTTATTTACTGAAATGCAAGACTTTTGGTAGTGTCATTGGATTGGAATCATTCCCTGCAAGTTGGATTGGTAAGTGCATAGCTGTCTGAGGAGTGAGAAGACAAGCTGGAGCTCAGGATCCCCACAGTGAAGCTGACAAGGTTAAAATGGGTAAACAGCAGTGCCTTCCCAAGAGGAGCCCAGACTCTCCCTAAGGGAGAGAAAAATCAGACAAAGGTGAGGGGAAGGAGAATTGCTTAGTCAAAGGACCCCAGCCAAGTTCACAACTAATTAGGGTTTGGAGAAAATGCAATGAAGATTTTATTGTTTTGCAGAGATCTGTAGCACACTGACAGTCTTGATTCCTGAAGGTTTTAATTAGACAGTTGTACTTCCAAAGACAGGTAAATGTCTTTTTCTTTGCAAGTGGATTTGTCTTTTAAGCAGGGGAAAGGATGAAAGCAAATGGAGCTTTTCAGAAGCTCTAAGTCCATATCACCTGCAGAAATACTTATTTTGGAACACACCTGAAAATTTAAAGTTAAAAATCTGTGGTTTCATCCCAGAAATATCTAGAACCTCAGACATAAATTTATTTGTAAGATACTGAGGCTATCCAAAAGAATACATCGGTCCAGGAGGGACCATAATATATTTATATGTGTGCTTTTTATTCTGAACAGGCTACTGTTCAATTTGTTCATAGGAAATGGAAGTATCTAAACTAAGAGAAGAGACTGTTTTCTAGTTCTTTATTAGTTTGCTTTATTTAAAAACAAAAGTTAATATATGGCAAAAGTAATGCAAAATGGCTCATTTACTACATAAAGTTTTATGAAGTAGTTCCTCAGTGTAAAGAAATAGGAAATACTGCCATATATTTGAAAATGTTTGGTAGGGAACCTGTTAGACAAGACTGTAAAGGGACTTCCCAAAAGGGCTCAACAGAAATTCATATAACCATCAAAAATAGATTTGGGCTCTTACTACTATTTTAGTGAATCAGACTTCAACTTTACAAAAAATTAAGTGGAAAAACTTACTGTGTCTCCTCGTTTGGGCTCTGTGGAAACTTAATTATTACTGGGTTAAATCTTTACTTTTTCGCAGGAGGTGAACTTCCTTCTCCTCATTCCTCCCTCCTTCTCTACTGATCTCTTCCACCCCTGCCCAGTAATATATGTGCCATGCTTGAGACTTTTGCATGTAAGGAGTTTCCGGTTATGGTTGTTTTCATCTACATTACTATGTTTACACAAAAGTACATGCGAATAAATACTATTATAGTCTTGAGAAATCTGTGTTTGCACACAAACTTGCAGGCTTAAACTGCAGATGGGGAGATCCTTATTCCAATAAATATTTATTATAACAGAATTTTAATAGATGTGCTTGAAGTCTTGCAGCTGAAATGTTTTCTTTTAATTTCAGGTTAGGTTCTGTATTACTGTGCATCTTCATCTGTAATGTATCTAACATGCTCTCTTTTTCCATTCTGTCCCAAACACTTGATTTGTAATTTATTCACTTCCAGATAGTCTTTTGTTGTTTCTCTCTGGCTTGCCGTCATCTTTTAAAAAGCAGTGATATGAGTCCAAAATATTGAATTTTGAGTCTGAAATTTACACATTTACATCCCTGGAGTCTCCAGTACTTCTAGGGAGAGACTGAGCATGTGGAGCTTTTAAAAAATCCAACCAGCTATTTAGTTGTATAATATGAATGAATAATGCCAATTTCAGGCTTCAAATTTTGAAATCTTCTCCACAATAATTACTTTTTCTTCTGTGGTATTTCTATCTTCTGCTTATCTCACTAGCACTCACTATTTATGTCCCCGTCTTTCTCAGCTCCTTCAGTATCTCTTTTTCTGTCTATATTGTCTGTTTTTTTCACAACTATTTTCTCTTTGCTTGACATGATCTTTCATGCCTTTACTCATTTGGCTAGGCCACCAATAAATGTTTGCTAAGAAGCTTTCTGTAAGCCACTTTTATCATGTACCACAGTTCCAAATGTGAAAGTGTAGATTCTGCATCAAAGATATAAACGTGTACTCATACATTTAATCTGGAACATTGTTGTTGTATTTTTGAATATACAGGTAGTACTGTATATTCAGAACATTTCAGTGCTTTGGATTTTGTTCAGTTAGTATATTGTGTGTTAAAAAAATTGTTCAAGGCATGCCTGTCAGCACACAGTTATAAAAAAACCAGCTTCTTTTCAGGTGTTGAGCTAAGAATAGAGAAATACCGTTATATCCAGAGTTGCAAAATTTAGCTATATGAAAGGGAGTTAAGTAAGATCCATAATAGCTTAAAAGACACAGCTTTTTTGTAACTAGTTTAAGATTTCATACATCCAATTTCTTTGTAAGTTACAGAAGTACAAGTTAGTTAATAACTAGAAGTTCTTCTAATGAAAAGTAAAGTGTGACATATCAGTGCGGGATAATTTCACTGTTCTGAGTGAGGTTAAAAAAGACAGTAAGATCATGCTGATAATGAAACTTTATGCCGTGTTTTTGCGGTTTATTTTTTTAAAATAAATGTGGTAGATTCATCAACACAATGATGACTGTGTAGTAATTTTCCCTAAAAAAAATTAGAGCATGTGGCTAAGTGTTTGAATGAAAAGTCATTTCATAGACTAAATAATAAGATAAAGACACTCTTGGTAGCAAGATATTAATGGCTTTTTTTTTTCTTTACTTCATTTGTTTGCAATGTTTAATAGGAGAGTAGGGGATATTATTTTAGGGTATAGCATGCTATAATCAGATATGTAGGTGATGGAAGTGCAAGCTGAAGTATCTGAAAAAAAAAAAAGGTTTGAGGACTGATATGTGATATTTTTTTGTTAGTTGCCAGTAAATGCTCAAAGGTAAAATTGATAAAGAGATGTCATGGGTGACTTGTTTTCTAATTTACTACAAGTCATTCTTCCTGACTATATTCAGTCCTAGTCTTCATTTAAATCAGAGGTTAGCTTTTGATAGGTATTTATAATATTCCGAATGATGTTGCTGAAGGTAAAATACAAGATACTGACTGTCAGGAACTTTTACTGCAGAAGACAACTCTAAGCATTTTCAAAATGAAAATACTTCCAATTATAAATGAGTTTGTAAAATATGAACGCATAATCTTATGCACTCTTACTCAGTCAAAACTGGCATTGAAGTAAGTGTCTGAAATTCTAGTATTTGGCCCATAAATTGGTTAATAAGAACATTAAATATCAATCCGTATCTAAATCTCTTTTCTGTAGGTATCTGATGTCCAAAGCAGCTGCAGATCACCAACTCCCTCTCTGTGTGACATCACTAGGAAACGCTAGACTGGTGATGTCACACATACCACAGAACCCCGCTGCAGAATGGAGCAGGCGTATTAAGGGTAAGGTAAGTTTTTTCCCTCCACCACCACCCCTTTTCAACAATATTGCATGGTTTTATAAGATTTCTAATTTTCTTTATTTTATGTCCCTGGGATATAAAGTAAAGATTAAAGAAAATCTTATAAAACTGCATAATATTGTGGTTGTGTGTGTGTGTAATGAAACAAAACCTTCCCTATAAAGTTCAGTCCTTACCCCATATATCCGTATCCTGGCTCCAGTCTGCTTTGGGGTTCCATGATGAGTATGCCAGAATAGTGTATGTTGGGGCATCACGGAGAGTGGAGTCAGCATTTCCTGGCTGCTCTGGATGTCAGAAACCTTATTTTAAAAGGTAAGTTTTCAGCTGAGAATGTGTTGAGTGTCTCTCTCTTTGTACAGAAACATTCAGCACATTTCTAAAATGTATTTTTACTGCATTTGCATTTTTAAAATTTACTTGTAACTTAACACAGCTGAAAGTCACATTTTATACTTGTCATCTTTCTAGGCATTTTTTATCTTTTGTTCTGTTAATACCTTACGTTGTGTTTCCAGAAGAAAACAGTTTGTCACTACCTGGAACAAGATGGTGACTAGAACTCAGATCCAAGGTATAGAAGCAGTGGCACTGGGAACGTGAATTACAGACCACATAAGAACATAACTCAGTACAAACCGAAGTTAGGTACTGGATAATCAGTTTTGGAACGAAGGCTCGTAACAAACTTAGAATTAGCTCAAGTGAATTGAAGGGGAACAGTTTCTTCAGACAATTATTAAGAGCCAGGTCTTCAGTGATAGAGACTGTCTTTACCTCTAAAGTACTGTCTTGGGTTGATGTAGTTGGGTAATTTTAGTTCATGTTTACTAATAAAATCCTGCTGGATTGCATAAACACCAGAAGGCAGTGCATCCAGATCTCCATTTCTACAGACCCTTTGTTGATGAGACGACTGAACTATGTGGCTGTAATAGCTATTCCTTTGTATTCACCCTGCCATTCCATTAAACCACTACTCATGGAATTTTCTGAACAGCTATATTATGATTATTTTGTATGGAACAGTCATGGCTTCTCTGCTGGGGATAGTTCTTTCTGTGCCATTAGATGTTGCGTTCCATTTATTTGCTAATCCCATAACGCATCTGGACATACTCGGAGGCTTTTATCTTTCATCATAAGGAACCCTGCAGTCATTGAAAGGGACGTTTGAAGGTCTCCCCACCTTGAAGCAGGACTGTTGTCAGTGCTGCATTAAGTCATCCATGACCTGACTAGCTGAGTTCTGAAAAGAAGAAATAAATAATGGAGATTCAACAGCTTCTTTATGCAATCTGTTCTTATGCTATGTGTTTCTGCTGAAAGTATACCTTTTAAAGTCCAGCCAGAACCTCCTAAGCTTCAGATTGTAGCTGTTCTCCTGCATTATTGTCATTTGGTATAACTGAGAAGATTTTGCAACACAGGCATTTGTAAAGGAAAGTTTACTATCTGTAGAAATTAGTAGGCAGCTATGTAATGCTGAAGTCCCTTTTTGCTGTTTTAATATCTAAGGAATAACATTTGTGTAACATCTGGGCTTTGCAGAAATCTTACATATTCACATAGAAAACCAACTGAACCACAAAAATTTAAAAGATAAGAAGCTTTTTTTTTTTCTTTCCCAGTCTTTTTCAGCCCATATTTGTTCTGTGTCCTGAGTATTTTTGAGGAAAGAAAATTCTCATGGCTTAAATTTGTGTATGTTTCCACTAACAGGTTTGTTCTCAACTTCTAAACCCCAGGAAGAAAAACGATTAACTGGATACAGGGAAATAATTAATTCACATTTTTAAAAATTATGTTGCTATAATATTTGCATTAAAACTATTTGGATGCAAATGTGGAGGCTTCCAGAGACTATATCCAGAGGATACTATTATTATTAAAAACTAACTCTAGAATTTGAGGGGCAGAGGTTTGGTTATTTTTTTGTTCATTTTTGTAAGCAAGGAGAAAAGTTACTTGTACTTATTCTTCTCTGAATTGTTAATGAAGGCAGTAAAGTTTTGAATAAGCCTTCTGCTTGTTCCTGGCTATTCAATGCACGATACAGTTATCACTTCAAAGTTTACTCAGTGGTCAGCTGATAATTATCTGGCTTGTAAATGCTATTTTCTTCTATGTAAGCCAGGATCTCAGCCTTATTTAAAGATAAATGACTCTGAGAAAGTAGTAATTTCTTGTTTTTATTCTCTAGTAATTTTTCATATCTTTTTGATACAAACCTTTCACACATCCCATTCTTTGCTATATCAAATGCACGTACAGCATTTCTGTATCCTGATACTAGTGGCATTGTTATTTTTTACCATTTTGATTTTTATTTTGATGCAGTTCGCTAATATATAATATATAAATTCATCCTTTTAAAACTGTCTGTGAAATATTTTGCGTATCTTACAAGAAAGATGAATCTGTGCACATGATATTCTTTCGTATGTTAGCAATTAATTCTGTTGAGTGCTATCATTAGGAGGTGTTACCAAATGCCTTGGTAGGCTACAGTATACACAAGGGCTGTTTTCTGTTGCAGTGTTCAGTGGTGGGTTTTATGCTGCAGTGCATTACATGTGCAAATATGACAGGGCACAAATGAAGGACAATAAATACAGTTTGCTGTCTTGTCTGTGTGCTCAACACTAACCATTATCATAGAATGATTTCAGTTGGAAGGGAGCTTAAAGATCATCTACTTCCAACCCCTCTGCCATGGGCAGGGACACCTCCCACTAGAGCAGGTTGCTCAAAGCCCCATCCAGCCTGGCCTTGAACATTTCCAGGGATGGAGCATCCACAGCTTCTCTGGGCAACCTGTTCCAGTGTCTCACCACCCTCACAGTAAAAAATTTCTTCCTGACATATAATCTAAATCTACCCTCTTTCAGTCTACACCATTACCCCTTGCCCTGTCGCTACATTCCCTGATAAAGGGTTCCTCCACACCTCTCCTGTAGACCCCCTTTAGGCACTGGAAGGCTGCTATAAGGTTTTCCCAGAGCCCTCTCTTCTCCAGACTGAACAACCCAACCCCAGCTCTCTCAGCCTGTCTTCCTAGGAGAGGTGCTCCAGCCCTCTGATCATCTTTGTGGCCCTCCTCTGGACCTGTTCCAAAAGGTCCATGTCCTTCTTGGGGACTCCAAAGCTGGATGTAGTACTCCCAGTGGGGTCTCATGAGAGTGGAGTCGAGGGACAGAATCACCTCGCTTGACCTGCTGGCCATGCTTCTTTTGAAGCAGCCCAGGATGCAGATGGCTTTCTGGGCTACCAGCACTCATTGCTGGCTCATGTTGAGCTTCTCATCCACCAACACCTTCAAGCCTTTCTCCTCAGGGCTGCTCTCAGTCTGCTCTCTGCTCAACCTGTATTTGTGCATGGGATTGCCATGATCCAGGTGCAGGAGCTTGCACTTGGCCTTGTTGAACTTCATGAGGTTTGTGCGGGCCCACTTCTCAAGCCTCTCCAAGTCCCCCTGGATGGCATCCCTTCCCTCCAGTGTGTTGATTGCACCACACAGTTTGTTGTCATTGGGAAACTTGCTGAGGGCACACTCAATCCCACTGTCCACACTGCTAACAAAGATGTTAAACAGCACTGGTCCCAGTACTGACCCCTGAGGAATACCACTTGTCACTGGTCTCCACTTGGATGTTGAGTTGGGCTTTCTGGGCTACCAGCACTCATTGCTGGCTCATGTTGAGCTTCTCATCCACCAACACCTTCAAGCCTTTCTCCTCAGGGCTGCTCTCAGTCTGCTCTCTGCTCAACCTGTATTTGTGCATGGGATTGCCATGATCCACGTGCAGGAGCTTGCACTTGGCCTTGTTGAACTTCATGAGGTTTGTGCGGGCCCACTTCTCAAGCCTCTCCAAGTCCCCCTGGATGGCATCCCTTCCCTCCAGTGTGTTGATTGCACCACACAGTTTGTTGTCATTGGGAAACTTGCTGAGGGCACACTCAATCCCACTGTCCACACTGCTAACAAAGATGTTAAACAGCACTGGTCCCAGTACTGACCCCTGAGGAATACCACTTGTCACTGGTCTCCACTTGGATGTTGAGTTGTTGACCACAACCCTTTGAGTGTGGCTGTCCAGCCAGTTTCCTTATCCACCGAGTGAATAATGTGGCATAATTTCCTACTTGAAATCTTTGCTTTTGTAATTTTAATGGAAGAATGAAGGAATAGCTACTCATTTTGCTATGTAGTATGTAAACTATTATCCATAAAAAATAGATACTTGGCCTTCAAACAAGCATTCATCTTGACTGATCTTTGTACATTGGAGAGATCTGCTGAAATGTGTAGAAAGGAATTATTCCAAAGTCCACAGAAAAATCATTATTGTAGGCTGCTGAAAAGCAATCGTGTCAAGCTCTCTTTTCCTGCCCTACGTATGCTGGACCATGTGAAGCTGTGAAGGATATGAGCTCTATCAAAAGTGAAATAAATACATGAAATAAATAAGTTCCCAAGTCTTGCTGCTTTTTCTTGCAGAACTATGATGTCGTCACAGTCTTCCATCCTCTCTGACAAGTCAAGAAATAAAATCCTCTTTTACATAAAATGCACCGAATTGTAGAGTGGCAGAAGTACTAGAGTATACCACATCTCTTTTTATAGATGTTACATATATATGCATTGTTCAGTATTTTATGTAATAAACTACAGAAAAAGGTTTTGGGAAGAAAAGGAGTATCTAAGAGTATTAAAGGATGTGTTCTGCAACATTATTGCCATCATGGCTGTGTTGTGTGTGTGTATATATGTATATATATATATATATATATATACATGCTAATGGTCATTTCCCATTATCTTTTATCCTCGTTCAGCCTTTCCAGATTTATTAAAACATGACTTCTTCATGGAAGACTGTAAGATTACATATATCAGTTTGGAAAACTAAACCATTTTTAATTTTACATTTGAATCAAAATCTTAAAGCTCTTAAGTGGGAAAACTGATCTCTGCTGCATAGCCTGTTGCTTCATAAATAATTGATTTGCAAAACTTTTTAAAAAACATCTAGAACTTTGAATAAAGTGCAAAAATATAGTGCAAAATTCTGTGGTTTTTGTCCCTGAAAATTGTAGTAAATTGTTCTTACAAATAATAATATAAATTACATCACTTATGTTAAAAGAGATTATGGTAGGATTTTCTGTAGAAATTTTATGTCTAACTATTGAAAGTGTACATACATGGTTGGTTTCCCTGACCTGAATGTACTACTACGTGATGTGTTTGCAGGATTTTGCTTCAGTTTTAAGTTTGACCTGTAAAAAGTGAACATCCTTACAGAATTGCTTTTGTAATTGGGACGTTACCTTTTTGTAGTATAAAAAAAATGGGAATATTGATGTCTTACATAGGTAGATGTAACTGTGAAATTTACTAATCTTGTCTTCCCATTATTTTCCTCATATGCTGTTTTACTGTACCAGGATTACTGGTACAATATAACAGGGTGTGCAATGATAAATAAATGGTATTTATGTTTGCAGGGAAGATGGTACCACCGGAAGCAAGCAGTGAAGGAACTGCATGGTACATTGATACGACTGCTTAATGAACTGTTACCATGGGAACCAAAGCTAATGAAAGCATTTCAAAGAAACAGGTAATCAGCTGCTCTTTTTTTAACAGTAGTGCATGGGGCGGAAAACAACAAAATTCACCTTTTAAAAACTAATCAGTAAGTTGGCTTCTCAAATAGATTAAATGAAAATATGTTGAGGAGAGGAGTGAGGCACTGGCAGTGCTTTAGTTGGAAGAATTTTTTTGTGTTCCAGACTCTAAATAACATTGAGTTTAACCCTCCAATATTTATTTTCCTCTAAATGCTCTAGAATCCTTAAGTGTTCCTGTCGATAACTGTATCACAATCTACCTAGGATTTGTATTGGTGCTGAAAACCTGTATCTAGAAAACTAGACCAGGGCTTCTTAGAATTCTTTGTCATGCTACTTACTATCTAAAGCTATCTAAATCGGTTGTTAATGGATTCTCCACAAAGCACTTCTTAAAACATTATTTTGAGGTCTCTGTAACCCTGTAATTTTGAAATGCATCTGGAGTGAGGTGTGTCAGAGAAATACCAGTGAAGCAGTGAGTGACTGATTTGAATCTAGTACAGTCAATTGTTGGTATCAGTGATTGGAGAGATTGGAGACTGGAGAGATTGGACTGTAACTTGTGTTCGTTATTCTATATTGAAGCTTGCTACCCTTGTTGTCTGTTAGCCATACAGCTGTAGCTAGAATCATACCATACTTTTGCTACATAGACATTTAAAAAGCAGGTAATGATTAGAAGCTTATTTGAAACTCTGTGTCAAATGATAAGTAAAGTTAGGCAGATGCTTAAAGATTGAGTGTGAAGGAAGAAACTTACACAGTTACGTGGTGCAGAACTAATTCTAAAAAGTGTAAAAGATATTATGTTTAAAAAACAAACAAAAAACCCAAACAAATAAAAGCCAACACCATAGCACCAAAACAGTAAATAGATAAACTAAGAGTTGCTTCCTTAATAGCTCATTTTATGGATATCATGCATGAATTGAAATTCGTATTTAGAAATTTGGGATGTTGTTGAACATTTTTCTCTAAATAACGGACCAAAGTACAAGTTTTGCTTATTTCTGTTTCTTTCTATTCAAGTTTCTGTTCATTTTCCTTAGCTGTTCATTTTGTCCTGTGTGTAGCAATTCAGAGTCCTTTTGGAGATGTGGCAGACAGTAATACTATTAGAAAGGATTTCAGTTTCCAGTAAATGGGGTTTCCAGTTATATCCTTTGTGTAAATTCTGCTGTGAAATGGTTTGGTCCCTAGTGTTTTGGTGTTTGTTAAATGTGGTTATAGAATACATAAGTAGAACTGTCCTGTAAAATGTGTAGAAGTACTACATATGAGGTGTGCCTCACAGGAGTAATTTTTACTCTGGAATGCGGTGGCTGAGGTCTTGCATGTATGTGTGCTGGTAGCTAGAGGAGCCTGAGCTTAAAGTGGAGGATAATTTTTGAGATTAATTTCACTTATGTTTCTCAGAATGTATGTTTTAAGCTGTAAGCCTAGTGTGTTCAGCAATGCAACTGTCAGTATTTCCATGACGTAACTATTTGGACAGATGCATGGTATACCAGGGAACAGCTCCAGCTGAAAAACAGTCTGCAGATCATGGGGAGGAGAGGGAGATGGACAGGGGGAAGCTAGATCAATGTCTTGGTCTGGTTCATTGTGCAGCTGCTAAACAGCTGTGTAGCACCAATGACAGTGGTGATGAAAGGTGTAAGGTGAAAGGGAAAATGCGATCAAGTAAAGATTGCTTATGCTGGTGTAAACAGGAGCACCACCACAAGTTACCTGCAGTTGCAGTGCTTATAGTGCGTCTCAGCTAGTTTCTAACATCTACTAATTGAATGACAGTGTTGACCTTCTAGGTTGTCAAGGGCTGGGTAGAGCTCTTTCCTTCTGTGCAAGACCACAGTATGGAAGCTGTGGTCCCAGGTTCACCTCAGACCTGGCCTCAGCATCAGGAACTTGCCTGTTGATCTGGGCTCTTGGTTCAACGGAGTTACCACCCACAGGCCTACTCCATTCCCTCATTCAGAGGCAGTGCCATGGCATCCTTGCTGGTGAGGGTCATGCCCTGGCAGCCGTGACATCATGCGTGGTTCCTCCTTCTCCACCCTTAGGGAGCAGCTAGCCACTGCTGTGCTCTGCCAACAACTGTTATTTTAACTCAGAAGAATGGGTAAATTTAAGATCTTAATCTTATTGTCATAAGGGTTACATCCAAGCTAAAGTCTAGATTCTATTCCACGCAAGGTGCTAATTGCTATAAGCTATTTATTTGTTTGCTAACTAATGCTCCTGACTATTGTGTTGGTTTGCCACCAGCTGAATCCTGTAGTTTACCGTATTTGTATACTAAAATACCTCCTAGATCTCATCTAAACAATGGTTTAGAAGAAGGGACAATGGACATATGGAGCAGTTTAGGAGTATCAAGATAAGCGGATGCATTTCTGAATGGAGTAAAGTAGCTATATATTTCCATCATATGCAGATTTTTTAGCGGAGTGTGAGCCTTGTGGAAATGACAGTGGCAGCTGTTCTAATGGCTCAGAGATAAGAAAGTTTTCGTAAAGGAGGAAGTTACATTACAGTCCTATAGCTGGGCCAAAAGCGTGGTGCATTTAAGAAAAACAAGATTTACTTAATTCTCTAATTGGGGTTGCCTTCAGAGGAAAGAGTAGACTTGGTACAGGTACTAAAGTACTTGCTACTCGAGTCCATACAGGTACATTTGCCACCCTGCAAGATGAAGGAAGAAACAGAGGATAGATGCAAAAAACCAATAATGTTCATATTTGCCTCAGTCTTTTTGCCTATTGTTAGAGAGCTTAATGACATAGAATTTAGTTTTGGTAAGAGAAGGGACGTTACTGTCACTTTATATTTTCTGGGTTTTAAAGACTTTACAGGCAGAGCTACTCTGAAATTCTTTGAAGAGCACACCAACTTCTTGTGTGGCAGCAAATACAAATTAAAAAAAAAAAAAGTCAAAACCAGCATGGTTCTTTAGTAAAGTTAGTTTTGTTATTTTCAAGGTCTAGATTGAAGAAGGACTATGATGACTTTAAAAGACATCCAGACCATGATAAATTTACCAGAGAATTGTGGAGTAATGATGAAAGTGAAGTTGATTCTGGCAAAGATTCTTTTGCAGTAGTATGTGGTAAATCTTCAGAGTCTGCAGAACATGTGGAAGTTCCCAAAAAAGATCACCTAGACACTGGTAAGCACTTACTGGTATTTGGTAGCTTGAACTTGATTCAGGAGCTGAATCAAGTTGATTCAGGAGCTTTATTTTTCCTTGTGTCCTACTTTCTACTTTAGCTACTACTGTGATAATATTGAAATAGCTTGTGATGCATGTAGACTAGAAGTGTGCAGACCTGACCAAGGTGTAAATTCTGATTACTGCAAGTGTTTGACATTTTTGCATTTAACCATTTCTGTGATAACATACTAGGTCTGCTTGGAATTTATGTTTATGGTGGGTTGATGTTGGCTGGCTGCCAGACACCCACCCAGCCACTCTGCCACTCCCCGCACATAAGAGAACAAGGAGGGAAAATAAGATAAGCTTATGGGTCTAGATACAAACAGGAATATCACTCACTAATTACTGTCACAGACAAAACAGACTCAGTTGGAGAAAATGAATTTGATTTATTGCCAATGAAAAATAGAGTACGATGGTAAAAAACAAAGTCAAAATATAAAATACCTCCCTTCCCCCATCCCCATCCCATCTCCACCTTCTTCTCAGGTGTAACTTTGTTCCCAGTTCTTCTACTTCCTTCCCTGTCAAGTGGAGGAAGTGCCTGGAGCACTTTCCCCCTCCTTCACTGACCTTGGTGTCTACAGGATTGTTTCTCCTACATTTTTTCCTCACTCCTGTCTGTCACATTCTTCTGTGCAGTATTTTCCATGAAGTGTGACCACCTTAGCAGACAGGCTCAGGCACATCCTCCAGTGGGTATGTTTTGGAGCCAGCTGGGTCTTGCACGGGGCGTCTCCGGGCCTCTCCTCACAGACACCCTGCTGCAGCCCTGCATTGCCAAAACCTCAATGTCCTGTCCACACAGTATCCCTGCCTGCATCCTGAGCCCTCTTATCATAGAATCATAGAATCGTAGAATGGTCCAGGCCAGAAGGGACCTCCAAAGGTCATCTAGTCCGACCTCCCTGCAGTCAGCAGGGACACCCCCAACTAGACCAGGTTGCCCAGGGCCTCGTCGAGCCTCTCCTTGAATATCTCCAGGGATGGGGCCTCAACCACCTCCCTGGGCAACCTGTTCCAGTGCTCCACCACCCTCACAGTGAAGAACCCTCTCCTAATCTCCAATCTAAATCTGTTCCCCTCCAGGTTGAAGCCATTGCCCCTCGTCCTGTCACTGCAGGCCTTTCTAAACAGGCTCTCCCCAGCCTTCCTGTAGGCCCCCTTCAGGTACTGGAAGGCTGCTATTAGGTCTCCCCGGAGCCTCCTCTTCTCCAGGCTGAACAACCCCAGCTCCCTCAGCCTGTCCTCGTAGCAGAGGTGCTCCATCCCCCTGATCATCCTTGTGGCCCTCCTCTGGACCCTCTCCATCAGGTCCATGTCCTTCTTGTATTGAGGGCTCCAGACCTGCACACAGTACTCCAGGTGAGGTCTCACCAGAGCAGAGTAAAGTGGCAGAATCACCTCTCTGGACCTGCTGGCAACGCATCTTTTGATGCAGCCCAGGATGTGATTGGCCTTCTGGGCTGCAGCTGCACACTGCCTGCTCATGTCCAGCTTCTCATCCCCCAGCACCCCCAAGTCCCTTTCCTCAGGGCTGCAACTCCTCCACTTCATGCATCTACTGCTGGCTGGCTGGTCCAGCTCAATGCTCAGTATGAAACATGTGGCACTCACACCCTTGTCCCCCAGGCACCCCGCATTCATACGTCTGCCAGGTGCACCAGCCCAGACCCCAGGCTTCCCTGTCCACCAGCCAGTCCAGCTTGAGGTTTGCCAGTGAATATACACACACTGCCCCACCGCACACTGGGTTCAGGAAAGATACAGACACTCACCCTGCAGCAGTCAACAGCAGCCACACAGGCTGTGACCTCCTGCTCTGTCCTTTCAGCTCCCTCTTCCTTTGCACATCTCTTCCTGGGTTTGTATAGCTCTACTAAGTCCCTCACCCCTCCCAGCCCAGCATCCAGGATCTCTTCTGTTTAAGATCGTATCAGTTGAAAAGTCCAGGTTGATCTTCCTGGAAGGGGCATCTGCAGTTTCTTGATAGACGATCAGTTGTGGTTGGTGAGGTTGTTTCTTGTCATTGTCTCTATGTTTGCTTTGTTTTGTTAGATCTGTGTGTCTCTATATTTTTCCTGGCTTCTTCCTTTTCCCCTCAATGTCCCAATTAATCAGGTCCTTGATGAGATAAGCTTGCTGGAGTAAACATTCTCACACTCTCACATGCCTTCATCAGTTAGTGTAAATGACCATGTTTGGTTTTCCTCACTATCTCCCTTGCTGGTCAGGTTCATGTCCCTGTATGTTTTTGTTTATGACTTCCTCCTTTCCTTATGACCCCCTTTTTGCATTGAAAAAGGTCCTTGACCAGATGGTCTTAACGAAGCAGACATTCTCCCTCCACATATCTTTGCACTTGAAAACTAGCATTTTGCCTTTAGCTAGACACTGTAAAATTGTTGTATAGAGGTATCAGTTGCAAACATGTAAAACACAGTTTCTGTTTTAATATCCTTGCAGATGAAATGAAACTATTAGAGATGAATTTACCTGCAGGAAAAAACAGAATTCTGAAAAAAGAATCAACATCTAAAGAAATACAGAAGACACTACCCAAATGTGTTAAACGACAGTCCAAGCAAAATAGTTGTCTGGATCAAAGCACTAACGAGATTTCACCAAGGAAGAAAGCTAAGCTGAGCACTAATGAGGCTGGGATCCAGGGTTCAGAAAGTAGCTTGCAGCCAGATGGTTGTTTAACTGAGGCGAAACAATTTGAAGGGTCGACTGTAGAATCGCTTTCCTTGACAGATCCTGCAACATCAGTATCAAATTTTCTGAAAGGGACCAAACCCATCCAGGCCTTGCTTGCCAAGAATACCGGGAACAAAGTGACCTTAACAAATCAACTGTCACCTCCCCCAGGCATAAATGTGTCTACTTCTGAAAAGCCAGTTATATCACCTTCGGAATCATCACTAATAAAACCAGCATTGCCCTGCCAGACCAGTTCAAAGACTCCTTTACAAATGGTATACAAAATGCCAAATGGCCACTGTGTACCAGTAGACCTTCACAACAGCTCTGTGAAAATTCAAATGCAACCTGTGATTGACCCTAAAACTGGAGAAAAAGTCATGCAACAAGTTCTAATTTTACCTAAGAATTTTCTTATTCAGCAGAAGGAAGGAAAAATGGTTTCCAAGGACATTCAGTCACTACAACAAAAATCACCTGAGATGCACTATATAACTTTACCAGAAATATCAAATGTCAGTGTTTCTTTAACACCTGTACTGGTAACAGGCCCTGCAAACGCCACTGCTCAGTCACCTAGTACAATTTTTAACAGCAATATTACCCACTTGTCACAAGTGACTGTCCCCATGAACACTACACAACCACTGCCTGTTGTAACTTCAGCAAGTAACTTATTATCATCAACAAATAAGGTAGGCCAAACTGAAACTGACAAAATCAAGACTATGGTTTCAACTGCCACATTTGCAGTGTCTTTGACTTCACCTACTCTTCCCACAGCTAGCCGGTCTTTGATATCAGCAACGGCATTAAGTGGGTCTATAAACACTGCTTCTGCCTGTCATAGTCTTGCGTCACAGCAGACAGCTGACTCCTTTGAAACTAGGCAAGAGCTGAAGACAGTGTGTATAAGAGAATCACAGTCTATTCTGGTCACAACACGAGGTGGAAACACAGGAATTGTTAAAGTGCGAACAAACCCAGACCAGATTTCACCTAGTGGTTTATCTTCTAGTTCAGTTTTCACTTATGCACCTCAAATTCAGGCCTTTCTTGTGCCAAAAACCACAGCATTATCATGCTCTACTCTTTCATCTGTAGCAACAGCCACCTCTGGTCTCCCACATATTGGACAATCGTCTCTTTCTGGGTTTGCTCCCTCAACAGCTTCTTCTGTTAACATTCCAGCTTTCCCAGCTGATTTTACCCAGGCAATGGAGAACAATATCAAATTCACGTTACAGCAGCCTGCTGCTGGGGGCACTTTTGGTCAAGTAATAGAGAACTCCTGCTACGTGTCGTCTCCTCCTTTATCCTCCATTTCACTGGCTAGCAATTTGATTTCAGCAACTCTAAACAGCCCTGTTAGTGGGACTAGCGTTGGACAAAATAACACTGTCATAACTCCAAATTCTTCTGTGCAGCAACAAGGTGATACTAAAACTAAAACAAATCCTGTTATGCAATCTGAGTCTAATGCAGCAATAAATGGAGATTTAATCGGTGGTACTCCAGTCCAGAAACTTACATTAGTCACAAATCCACCTATTTTGTCACCTTGTGGGGCATCAGGAGTCAGTATTATACCGTCTCCAGGATCCACTGCTGTTAATGCTCAGAAGTTGGTTTTCATTAACACACAAATTGCCAGTGGCCCATCAACTGCCAATCTAGTTGCAGAGTCATTGAAACATAACCTTCCTTCTTCCCTAAGCAAAACCTTTGTTAGTGCCACAGAGCAACCACAGCTGGTTCTGATCCCATCTACGGTAGGAGCACCAATAAGAGTAAATCCATCACCAACTATTGCTCAAGTAAAAGATGTGAAAATTGGACTAAATATAGGCCAAACCATTGTAAATACTAAAGGCAACGCACAACAGGCTCTACCAGTTAATATATTGCATTCGGCTGTTTCTAAGGGAGAAGACATAAAGAGCATGGGCTTGGCACTCTCTTTGACAACTACTAGTACTTTGGTTCCTGTACCAAATTTTACGAGTCAGAGTGCTGTGTCAGTTAATGAGTCTGTATGTGTTGCAACAAAAGCTGAAAATGCCTTTACAGTAACAACAGCAAATGCATGTGTAGAATCTGTTTCAGCAATACCAAGTGGGACTTCTTCTGGGACACGGCCGACTGTCTTGATTGGTGGAAATGATCCCTCAAGAGTAAGACCAATTCTGGGTAATCGACTGTGTACGTCAAGTATTGGAAATACTGTGGGTATATCAACTGTGAAAACAGGACATCTTGCTTCATCTGTGCTGATTTCAGCAACGCAACCAGCAGTTTCTCCTCAAAACTTACCATCTGCTTTGCAATTTCCGGTGATTAGCTTGCCTGGATCTGTAGCCACCCCCCACAAAGTGTTACATACAATTCCTCAACTGGCAGCAGTTCCAGCTTCTCCTCCAGTACCAAAAAGCCAGTTGCCCACACTGGTTCAGTATCAGTCATCAGGAGTTTCAGCTGCTATGCCAAATAATGCAGGTATTCACAAACCTCAGAGTGTGTTGCCCCCTTCGTCTCCAAATGCAGGTAAAGTTACTGGTTTTTCCAATGTTTCTTCCCTACAATGCCAGCAGGTGCCTCCCAGTACAGAGAAGCAAAGTCATGCTTACACTTGTGCTTCTACCAGTCAGATGTCTGCAGCTTCACCAACTGTAACAAGCAAGGCAGGAGGTCAGTTGAATGAACCTTGCATTCAACAGAAAATAGTCATTAACACCTGTATGCCTTTGGCACCTGGAACTCAGATAATGATTAATGGTACTCGTTTTGTTGTTCCTCCACAAGGCCTTGGAGCTGGCAGCCATGTTCTTCTTCTCTCTTGTAATACAAAACAGACTCCTCCTTTAACTATTAACCACGGTCAAGAAGCTCAAGGTGTACCAATTGTTAATCCAGTAACCTCAAAAATCATGCTAGCACCAGGTAATTCATTAAGTTGGCAAATATCAAAACATCCTTTGAAAAGTTCTACAAAAATTGTGAACTCTTTTGGGTCTGCAGATGCTTTACCCATCGTACATGCAACACCGCAGGTATTTAGTACTCCAGCTAGCTCATGTACTCCACTGCCTGCAGCGACACTGTCTGTGTCTTCAGTGATAAAACCTCCTGTTAGTGTTGTAGCTACATCCTCTGTGGTTTCTGCTGCTCATCCTCCGAACTCTCATTTACCAAGCAACACTTCAGTGTTTCACTTAAACACTTCTATCAAAAAACTGTTGGTCAGCCCAGAAGGAGCCATTTTGAATGCTATAAATACTCCAGCATCAAAAGCTTCTTCCATATCTTCATCACTGCCTCCTGTTGCTGTGTCCACAAGCAGAAATCCTACCACTGTCTTCCCTGCATCTCAGTCTTCTTCCCTCGATAAACCTGACAAAGCTGCATCCTGAATTTACTGCAAATGAGCCACTTTGAAATTATGGGGATTCTTCTGACTTCGGAAGTTGTAACTGTTGAATAATTTCTTATGTTGTTTGAAACAGTTGATTTACTGAAAATTACTTAAGATTATAGTTCTTTCCTGTTTACCTGTGGGGTTTAGGAGGAAGAAAAATTTATTTAGTTTGACAGAAGTTTTCAGTGAGTTCTTTAGTAAAAAGGTCAGAAATTACTAGTGTGTTCATTAAACATTTTAGTTTGAAGAAATCTAGCCTTTTGCACATGTTCCATCTTACAGTATGGACTGTTTGCCAGTGTGTTTATGACAGTATATATCTCCTTTTTATTTGTCAAATTTATTTTTGATTTTTTTCTGTAAAAAAAATACTTATGCATTGTAAAAATGCAGTCTATGGAATAGAATTGTATATATTCATGACTTCCTAACAATCTGTACTAAACTATATGTACAAAGAACTATACTGTCTTATTTATGTTTTGTTTACATAATGTATAGTTTTTTAAGTATTTTAGTAACTTTGGACCAGTGTACTGTTTAGCAACAATGCAGAAGAATCTGCATATAATAAATCAAGTTGCTGTACTGCTTTGTGTTGGCAATAGTTTAAAAATGTGTTTATGTGTTACACCATGGCAGAACACATATCTATACATCTTCCTACTTAATTCAGATTCATCTGAGCTTTTGGAATATAGTAGAATGAAATTATTTAATCTCTACTGCTTTTCTTTGTGGTTTACATTTCACGTGATTGGATAGGAAAGAAGGCCATCCTTGTGATCCTAATGCAGAGCTGGGTAGCCCGTACCTCATCCTTTCTTAGTAAGTGTTTGGTTATATTGCTTAAAATCTCTGGCGGTGTGCTAAGACTAGAAGTAGTTTCCAGGATACCAGTCTAGGCATAATGGTTGCTGTTCAGGACTGCCATGTTTTGTCATAAAGCTCATAGATCTGTTGAACTTTTTTTGTTGTTGTTGTTTGGTTTTGGTTGGGGTTTTTTTGGTTTTTTTTAAGGTTGGACTTGATGATCTCAGAGGTCCCATCCAACCATGGTGATTCCGTGATTCTGTGAACAGTTCATTATTCTCATTTTACAGCCTTGTATGCACTTCCATGTATCTGGTAACTCTAACAAGGTCACTCTTTAATCTTCTGTCTAGCCGTAACAAGCTACCCAGTTTTATCACCAGTCATGCTTTCTAGTTCTGTATTTTTTTCTTCAGTTTTTAATTGGTCAGTCTGGAAGGACAATCCTAAAACATCACATAGTATTAAAGGAGGCCTTATTACTGCTTTGAGTGAGAATAATTCACATATTACCTAAACCTTCCCTTTTTATGCAGTGTATTCAATATTTGTTGGCTTAGATTCAGCTTTTGATCTGGTAAACTCCTTGGGTTATTTTCTGCAGATCAGCTTATTTCACAGGTGCCTGCTCCAGTGTTCATGAAAGTAGAGAAGTTTTCTGGTATCTTTTGGGACTCAGCATATGAAGAAAGGTTGCCCATCTATCAGCTCTTATTTTATGGAAGATGATTATTTCATAAGTGCTGATTTAAAATCTGAAGCCAAAGTCTCTGTTACTTACCAGTCTGAGTTTGAACATCGTTGTATGTATGGGATTTTTTTGTTGGTGTTTTTTTTTTTTCTTTAGGAACTAGAAGGGAAGATTTCAGAAGAACTCAGGAATGTTAGTTGCCTTTTTAATAGCTACAACTTCAAAGGGGGATAAAAGCTTACATGTCTGTGTAAGCAGTGTTCTTTGACTGATTTTCATCAATATGAAGCTTAAGCTTTTGCTCCTCATCCTGTCAAGTTTTCTCCTTTACCCATTTGCTATACATAGTTTGGATCTTGGGTTGAAGAATAAGACCATGGTTTACTCCCTCTGTCTTGACTGCCCTTCGTATTGTTCTGAAAAGTAATCTGGTAACTAGTTAACTAGAGTTCTGGGAAAGTCAGGGGAAGAAAGGCCTTCCATAGGAACCTTCCCTTTCTGGACTAACAAAAAAATTTGAATTGGGAAAGTGCCTCTTTCTAGATCAGCAATCTGCATCTTATCTCAGAGCTGGGAAAGATGGAAGCTGTCAGTTTTGAGGTGAGAGGTGGTTTACTCATATTTTAGAAAAAGCTACCTAGTACACTTTTCCTACTTCTCATTAAAGGTCGTATGTTATTGATTTACTACCCTGTAGTAAGCAATGTCTGCTTGCTAGAGTTTACAATATTAAACCTTTTAAATCTGACTGCATTTTGCAGTTGAATGTTACAGGTGACTTTTCCAACAGAGGAAGATGGCAGAGAATGGCAGTTTCTTCATGGACATTTTATATACTTTAAAACCATATATACCAGCCACACATTTTATTTCCATTTCTCTGGTGGAACCTTGGGACTGACTTTCTTGGATTTTTCTCTTATTGGCTATTTTTATTTATGTTTGATGTAGAGTAAATATCTACATTGCTTGGAAAGCTTAAGACTAGGTTTTACTATTGCCAGCAGCCTGGATGGAGAAAAAAATCTTGCATGACATTTTTCTGTGTGCTAATGTAGTAGAAAGATTTATGCTGTTGTCAATTCTAATAAAGAGAAACATTAGAAAAGCTTAATTGAGGAACTTGGAACTCGTGCTACGTACCTGAATGATTTCTTAGAAATGTTCTGAATTAGTACAGTATTTTATAATTGTTTTTTAAATATTTTATAATGTGGCAGGCATAAATTTTGCAACATGCAAAGTTTGATTCAGTTTGATTAGAATTTTCATGGACTTTTATTCTCTACTGGACACGTGTTCAGGTTCAAAATCCTGTCAGAGAGAGGCTCAAGACTGCTATGTAATGGGTTTGCATGATGCATTATTTTGTAAAAATCAATTTTAGTCATTTTTGTGAATAAAACTCACCTTGCCATCACTCTTCTCTAATAATAATATAAATGTTGGTCAGAGTGAGACTTTCTTTCAAATGAAAGCAAATAGCCATTGATGATTTGCTACATATCTTTTGTTCTCTCTACCTAAGATACAGTACTACATATAGCACAAAAAGAACTGTAAAAAGGTAGGTTGTATTGACAGACACAATGAAAAAACAGAACCTCCTGCATCTTTCCTTTAAGTTTAAAAGACATTTAATTACACATATAAATAAATACATCTGTAAATCAGTCTTTGAAGAAAACACGTTCACCTTTTCAGAGCTTGTAAAATGCCTTTAGACCCCTACAGATATTCAGACACTGTATTATATACAAAATTTTGGGCTTACTAATTACTTTCAACATTTTGGTTGATATCTTTGATATTCATCTTAGTGGAAAAATTCTGCACAATAATTTTGCTTAGCTTTGAGTAGAAAAGTGCGTTCGTCTTGCCTCACTCTTCTAAAACGTGTGTGTGCGCTGCCATTTTTTTCTAGGGATCCTGCCCCTACCATACTAGAAGCAATTAAATTTCACAAGTATTAGGAATCGTAGAAGTACTTGTTCAAACCAGGTGTGTTACTGGCAACTCATTCAAACCCACTCTGATTTCACTGTGTGACAGCAGGGAGTACGTTGCGGAAAGTGAAGCAAAAATTCCCCTGATAAGTAAGTGAAGAGAAAGTTACTTGTCTTGTGTAAGCAGGCTCGAAAATTAATAAAAGCTGGCATCTGAAGGGCATCCCTAGCCTTACCACAGGCTTTCCACAGAGTTTGTTCCATAGCTGGTTTTGCCTATATTTTGTGGTAGTGCAGAATTTTAGTAGCTGAAATTGATTTAAGTAAATTAATGCTTACATTTGAGAGTAATTCTCAAAGTCTCAAAGACAAGCAAGTCTTACATTTAAGACTTACATTCATGCAGCCCATTTTCTGTAAGCTGCACATGAAGTGAGTTTATTGACCCAAAATCAGATTAGGAGTGCTCTATCAGACTAGAAGTCCATCTATCATGGCATCATGTTCCTTGGAGCAGTCAACAGTAGCAGGCCGAAAGAGCAAAATAACAGGCCTCTAGAGTGGTTATTCTTCTAGTATCCACTAATCTGTGATCCACACTATTCTACAGACAGCTGTGACTTTTTTTTTTTTTTAATTTAATAGCCCTCAGTGTATTATTCTGGATTAAATTGACCAATGCTTTCTAAAATTGTTACGGAATTTTTTGGGTTAGAAGGGACCTTTAAAGGTCGTCTAGTCCAACCCCTCTGCCAAGAGCAGGGACATCTTCAGCTGGATCAGGTTGCTCAGAGCCCCATCCAACCTGACCTTGAATGTTTTCAGGGATGGGGCATCTACCACCTCTCTGGGCAACCTGTTCCACCACCCTACTCATAAAAAACTTCTTCCTTGTATCTAGTCTAAATCTACCCTCTTTTAGTTCAAAACGTTTTAGTTCAAGTTCTTCTTGAACACATGTAAACTGCTACCATGCACAGTGTCCTGTGGTAAAGAGTTTTTCACACAGCGTGTAAATAAATCTGTTTATGAACCTGGTACCTGCTAGTTTCGTTTCACACAAATAATATTCATATTGTAGGATATAACAAGCCTTTGCTATTTATTCATTTTTCCATGTGGCCTATGTAGATGTTTACCATGTTGGTTGTCTTTTTTCTAGAATAAAGAGACACAGTCAATTCAATTATTTCTTATATGGAAGTGATCAGTTACTGTCATTGCTGTGTGTGCCTTTTTCAGTTTTACTAAGTGCTTGAGAATAGTACATGTTCTAAAAGGGCTACAAGTCTGTTCAGCAATGTGATGATGATTTTTCTGCCATAATTATTTCAAAATTTTGGGGTGTTTTTTCTGGCCTTGTACTAACTTTTTCATAGAAATACCAGTTGTAAACCAAATACACAGCAGTGTCAAAAGAAATTCAATTCATCCTGTAAGACTATACCACTTGCAGAAAATCATGGCTGGAAAGGCATGATCTTTAAACCATGTTATTGAAACCAGAACAAGCCTGATGCTCTCCTCTCTATATACAGTTCGTAATTTTGTTTGGTTTAGCTCTCTTGAAAATGTAGAAGGACAAACTGCTGTACTGATTTTTTAACTGTGTCATTATGTTTGTGCAGAGGATACAAGCTTAAGTCTGTCTATTAGGTGCATGATCATTTTATACATATTGGGACCCAAATAAAAATTTTTGAGTTGTTGAACAGGCCATTTTTTCAAACGTGACACAGAATATGTTCTATTTTAAGTATTTTCCTTGAACCTACAGTGGGATAAAACAAACTAAGATCTGGATAAACATGTCTTTTCTTCTTTTCTCAACATACTGAATTTGCTGATCAACCTCGATGTCTGGCGTAAACTTGGAAAGCAGGATATTTTATTGTTTCATAGATGATTGATCCAGAAGTCCTGCAGGAAGTTGGTGTTCTTAGAAGGGCTTTTATTTCAATGTCAGCTGAACTAAACACATTAAATTGAAATGGTATGTAAAAGCAAAGTAAAAGAAATGTAATTAATTGCTTATAATATTTCTTGACATTGAGTTTATTACACAGAAAGTATATTAAAATGTGCATAAATATGATTTCCCACCTTTTGCAGATGAAGACAATGAAGTACAGAGTTCTCATAGCAGCATGGAAGAACTGGGAGCGAGGTCCTTGATCCCCTGATTTCTCTTCCAGTATCCCATCCATAACTGAAGGTTAGACAACTAGATAACTGCTTTATTTTCCCCTATTCTTGCTTTCTACAAAGAAGAAAATGATGAGAAAATGAAATTGTTTTCAAGAATGTGAGTGGCACTGACAGCATCTACAAAAACTAAATAGAACAGGGAAACAAGATAGGAAAGGAACCACTATATAACTGTGATTTGTTTAATTGTCTTCAGGCTTTAGAACTTCGTTTGTTAATATTGATGTCATAAAGAACACAATATACTATTTTATTTAGTTGTTCATATTGATTCCTTCTAGCCTGCAAGTATAACATCAGTCTATTTGGGCTATCTAGAGGTCATGTGCACCTGCTACCAGCAGATACATTGAGATCCTGACCATGTAACATGCTGGTATTTGCAGAATCATTCCTCACTCCCTTTTTTTTTTAAACACATGCAGCAGTAAAATAGAATATCAAAGAAGAATTAGTGATTGGCTATTATTATGTAGGAAAGGGTGTCTTGGTTATAATAAGGAAAAAGTGGAATTATGATGGAATCAATTTGTGCCGTGTGAAAAAGGAGGCATTTTAGAATTATATTCATTTTTAACTGCTGGGGAGGAGGAATTGCTTACATGTATTTATAAAAAACCTTGTCAATTCATGTTAGCAACATGCCAATACTAAAATTACAATAGTTTGTCGAGGCTTGTCTGGCCGATATTCTTCAGTTCAGTTACATGTTATGCCTTCAAAATATTGTTCTTGCCTGTAGAGTGCTTTTCTGCAAAATGATCTTAGAAGAACCTTTGATAGAGAAACAGAAAAACCTGGGGAGGTCTGTCCTAAAGTGTTTTCTTCCTTCCATTGCCTAATAAATATGCAAAACCATAACCTCTTGTTTAAAAGAGCCCATATTTGAAAGTGAGTTTCTTATTTTGGCACATGGAATGCAAGTGATATGGCTGGTACAGCAGTCCAATTTCCTTGTATGAGCCACACCACGGACTGGGCATTTATCTCACTGTAGTGACCAGTAGAGAATGGTTAGTGGAAAGAACAAGAAATAGATAAGTATGAGTTAATTCTCCCCCATATGTGTACATGCTCCAACAGTAATTCCAGGACAACTGTGTGAACTCAGCCTGGACTTGTCTGTGACATGAAAGAACAGAATTTGCAACCAGAGAGTTAAGTACTGGAAGAAGATGGGCAGTAATTCAGAGAAGCAAAGCAGAAAAAACAATGGACATTAAAGCATAAAACTGCTTCTCTGGTTTTAGAACTGGTAGGAGAGGTGCATGAATTCTACTAAAAAGCAGAAGTTTTGAACAGGGAATTGACTGTCAAATACTGTTCTTGTCCTTCAAGGTGTAGAGCATGCAGACTGCATATCCTGGTGACTACCAATATAAGAAAAACAGGTGACTTAAACCTCTGTTTTCACCAAGAATGTTCAGAAAGAGATTTCAGGAGATACAGAAATAAGAGTAATTTATTACAAGGTAGGCCTGTGATACCTTTTAATCCTTGCATGCATACATTAGATTAACATTCTATGAAATAGCCAACACTTACCCTATGATTTTGTTGTTTTACTGCAAATTTTGAAGCTCTCCAAGATTTTTCTGAATATGGTTACCAGATGACAAGCCTCAAGTTGCTTCTGCAAACCTGGCACTGAACAGTGTCTATAAGGGACAGCTCCTGAGGGTCAGTAAGGAGTTACTTGGGGTGTAAGTGATGGTACACAGAAACAGAAATCACTTACTTCTGCCAAGGTAAATGGGGAAAGACAAACTGATAGAAATTGGAAGATTAGACACTTCTCTTAGAAGATACTCTTCAACAACAAATTAGCCAGTTCTTTTTCCTAATAGCAACAGGAATGCAGCTGATGATAAGGTAAATTCAAAAAAGAACTGGGTAGAAAGAAAGCTGCTTTTCTGTTTAAGCAGAGAACATAGTGAATGTGCAGCAGAGCAGTCTCTCTTTCCCATCCAGAAATGGAAGCTAGCAGAGTTGAAAATACCTTACACAATTAGTATTGAAAGACTAAAGTATTTGTATTAGGCTGTCACTCTTTGTCTTGTACTGATTTGACAGAACAAGGGGTAATGGCTTTAAACTGGAGAAAAGCAGATTTAGATTGGAGATTAGGAGAAAGTTCTTTACTATGAGGGCTGTGGAGCACTGGAACAGGTTGCCCAGGGAGGTGGTTGAGGCCCCTTCCCTGGAGATATTCAAGGTGAGGCTCGATGAGGCCCTGGGCAACCTGGTCTAGTTGGGGGTGTCCCTGCTGACCGTGGGGGCGTCAGACTAGATGACCTTGAAGGTCCCTTCTGACCCAGATGACTCTATGATTCTGTGGTTCTATGATTTGTACTCGACTCACGTGATATACCTCTTGGGGAAGGAGCAAATAAATCATATGGCCCAAACATGTATTTGGGGCTATACCAAAATGGTTTGGAATTGTGAAGGCACATTTGCTGCTCTAGCATTGTTCCAGTTTTGTCCCATGTGAGTCCAGCAAGAGTGGAGTTTACCACTATCGCATGGCAAAGAGATTTCAGGGGGATCTGGAGAAGGTAATAACCGATGTAGCTTAGGTGTCAACGGTGGAGTCACAGTGGATTTTGCATTCTGCCCTTTTTTTCCTGGTGAAATAGATCCCAGAAGTCTCTGGTTCTATCTTGATGAGTAAATTTGAGAGATGGCTCAGGGTGGATGAGCATGAGATGGACCATGGTCTGTTCTTCATATTCCCATGAGCACAAGGCATTTAGGAATACTGCTACACCCAAAAACGTGGTCTTTTGCATTGGCCCAGGAGTAGAACCTATGTGGACAATATGTTTTGAAGAGCTAGATTTTTGCAGCAAGGGAAGTGATAGTTCTTTCTGTTTATTAGAAACCAAGCTGCCTTTAAGCCAAGGATTTTCTGGGGAAAGGAAGTAAAGTGAGAATCAGAGGATTGTGTAAGGATGCAGAATATGGAGGGTCAATTTCAAAAAGTGCAGAAGGGCTGGTTTTTAGCTGTCAGGATGTATGGGATGTGTAGATAGTAGCTGTAGAGAGCTTTTTTAACTTTATACTGCTGCTAGTTTACCTTTATTACTATATGTAAAAGCTTAGTGCAGACGTGTGACCAAAAGACAGCACTGGAAACTTGTAAGCGCTTTTCAGATCTAATGGGCAACAAAATGTGTTTAATGAAACAGGGTGAACACACAACAGTCTTTCAGTTTTGTTGCACAGTTTAATATGCAGTCAACAGAAAAGTACACTTCTCCAAAGCATAGAGGAACTCATGGACCTTTACATAAGAAGTGAAAATGAGTTTGCTTTTAAAGTCAAGAAAAGGTACTCTTATGTCACATAAATACATGGACATACACCAATAAAGTAATGGATATTTTACTAGGCATAAACATGAATCAAAATATGCTAGCAATATTTTATTTAGCTGAAAAACTACATGCGATATGGTTAATACTAAAGCCGTTCTTGAGGCCAAGATAACCTGTCTGCATCCCCAGTCACAGCGGGCGTTAAGCCGACAGAGATTGCTGAGGTGGACATCACTGGATCTCCTGGCAACCAGCTGCACGTGCCAGTGCCATTACACTGGACTGGGGAGACTCTAAGAAGCCAAGTGCTTCCTGCAGGAAGCCCTTGGTGCTTTATTTTATCACAGCTCTCTGACGTATACGGTGTATACGCTATGGCTCTTGGCCCAGTGAGTGTTTCGCTACATGGTTCAGTCTGTCAGGAGAATGGCACTCGTCAGGACCTGCTGCAGTTATAATTTACCAATCTGACCAAAACACACTATATTAATGAAAGGCCTGGTTTTCCACGTTGTTCATTGTATGTACGTAAGGGTTGAGTGCTTATCTATAGAGATAGTGCTAAGATCCTTCTGTACAAATAAGTTTTAATAACAATGTTTCTGCTTCTCTGATGGAAGCAGATGAATGCAGACCAGTAGCTAGCAGAACTTCATTCTCCAGCTTTGACCAGCCACCTCTCTTTGTCAGCATCCTGGGGGAGAACTCAAATTGCCTAAGGGTTTCTTCATTTGCACATTTGGTGGGAGAAACTGAAGCGCAAAGATCATATTTGTTGAGAGTTGTAGTTGTAATACGAGGCATCTGATTGCAGCAAAAATGGTCAAATAAGTGGAGCAGATTTTTGACTTTTACATCCTCCCTGTACCATACCTGACCATACCAGAGAAATTATAAATCTAAATTTTGGTGACCATTGGTTACTCTGGGGTCACATGACTGTCTAATCTTACAGCCTTTACCGGAGATTAGAAAACTCTATACCACATTCTCCATGTTGTAGTTGAGAATTTTCTATGCATTTCTTTTTCTTTTTTAGTGGACAGACACTCCAGGAAGTTTTAGCTTTTCTTTGGTCAAGTGCAGTGTGATGGAGTGTAATACAGAAAGTACACAAAGTAGCCAGTTCCTGCAGTGTGCAACCTTGGCAATTACAGTCCTCTTGCTTACAAGTTGTCCCCTGCCCTGTGTTGCTGTTTTATAATGGATCAGCAGCCAGTCTCTCCAGTGCACCCTCGCTGGGTATAGAGCCAGATTTGAAAAATGGAATTTGTAAAGGTGTTTACGAGTGATGAAGCTTCCACCCTATATAATATAGTACTCTATGAACCTCTATTTCTTGCTCTTATTTTCATGCACTAATTGAAATCTGAGACCACTGTCTATAAAGAAAGAATACTACTTTCACAGGGAGGAAAAATGGGAGAACTGTCTAAAAACTAATCATAGGTTTCCAAGAGGGCTTATCTATCATTAAGTACCTATAAGTTAGTGTCAAAGTTCAGTTGTTCCAGTTGTAGCTGCTGAGCAGTTCCAACAATTCGGCCTTGCGTAGTCCCGGAAAGAAGTTCATGTTTCTACTTAGTCAGTGTTAACTTCCTTGTGAGCTTTTGAAATGGCGAGTAGCCCATTTAATGCTGACACTACTGAAAAACGTGTGGGGTCAAGTTAAGGTTTTTGAACTCCAAGCACTTCACTTCTTTATAGGAATTAATCTTTATAGAAATTATTTTTTTCACAGCCATGAATGTATATGTCCATTCCATTCGGCTACAGCAACATGCAGTCTTTTGAAAGGATCTTGCCGCAGGGTAGAGAGTTGCAGAGTACAGAGTTGCTAACAATCATTAGCCTCAAGCTTTAGCAAACGAGTTTTGCCAAAAATTTAGTCACCCAGTGTGTTCTACATCTCTGGCACTTACTAGCTATAACCTGGCATTTTGTATATTTTCCTGTGTTGTCTTCTTCCTGTCACTAAAGTTCACAGAATTTTTTGCTTAACGGGGTATATTGGAAATGACACATGTAAGCAGCTTTTTAGGTTAAAATACCTCTCTAAATTTCTAAATAGAAACATCTTTATAAGAACATATATATTGACTATAACCTCTCACAGCAATTACAGACAGTTATTACCTTCTAAACAGTATCAATTTTACTCATCTGTATAAACATTCTTATTACAAAAGAAACATTTCTAAAAATCTATGATTTATTACTATATATGGAGTTTATGCTAGGCAAGTCAATCTGCCTGGTATTTAAAACCTTTTTTTGTTTTAAGGTGTTTGTGTTTGCATACTTAACACCAAAAAATGGATTCTTTACTAATAGCAGGTAATAATTGTTTTATGAACATAGTTCTCTTCTGTAACTACTTTTCATTTTAACAAATGTTGTACAGTTTTAGCTGCTTCCTGCGGTGACTTATCAGGCCTTATGTGTAAATTTGTTGATCTGTGTGTAATCTTAAGTAATAATCTAGCAAGTAAATAGTAACAAGGCTAAGTAAACAGTAACTGCCAAATGTATGTAGCCTAATTTATGTGTATCACAATTCTTTGTTTTCTATTACTGCTAGTGTTCTGGCAGCCTGGAAAAATTAACATGTTGGAGCCTGCTGTCTTCTATATTCTTTGAGGAACATGGGCTTCACACATTTTCTCATATGTTTTCATCATGTTAGAAACAGATGACATGTAAAGCCCTATATCCACCAAGTTCTTTGCTTTCTCTCAAGACTGCCAGAAGAAAACTAAAGGTGATTGTCATTATACCCATTGACCAGTATGAAATAATATCGGCTCTAAGCAGAAATTCCTAGGTTGCCTGGATCATGTTTTGTGAATTACTTCATTACAGGTACATAAACAACTGATGTGAAGTAAAAGCCCATTGTAAAATACCGTTGCTTTTTGCCTATCAGCTGCTGATAGGGAAAAGGTTAGTCTTTGTAACAGGGCATGTAGTCAAATGGTTTTGTCCATTCTATGACAGATTCTTGTGCAGTACATTCTAGGGAATAGTTTATTTATTTTTTAAAGAATAGTAAGGATAGTAAGGGAAGAAGATGAAAACTTTCTACTCTGGTTGGTACTCAATGGTATATACTTACTCTTGGTAGATCTATGAAGGATGCAAGATGCCCAGCCTTGAGTGTAGTATGTTAATTTGAGCACAGGACCACAGGAAATGAAAAACTTAAAACAAAAGCACGTTCAGATTTATTGAGCCATTTCAAGAACCAGTTCTGTAAACTAAGCAGGAATAATTTTCAGCAACTACTAATGAAAGCATGCGATTATTTTTTTAAAATTATTTTAGCTTTAAGAAAGTTAAGCATATACAGGAAATAAAGAAGCAGCATGAAGAAATGGAATTGGTATGTTTAGAGTTTAAGATTTCATATTATCATGGTGAATAAGGTGGTGGTGACTGATCTGCTGCAATTTTGTCATAAGCTGGTGGAGCATCAGGTACCTATGGTAAGGAAGATGGGTGTGAAAGATTGAAAAAACAACTGAGGTACAAAAAAATTACATTAAAGATGCAGTGAGCTACTTACCTTGATATCAGATATGGTATTACAGCTTAAAATAGCTGAGCTCATTCATTATGTCTTTTTTCTAAGGTTAGTTTTTGCCAATATGTTTTGCTAATACGTTTGCTAATGTTTTTTTGGTTTTGCATCAGATTAATTTCATTTGGTTTATATCATTCACCCAAAGAGAGAATTTTAAAATTCCAGGACAGATTTTTTTTTTAAAAAGGAAATGTATTTTTATATTGAGAATTCAGACTAATACAGAAACTTTTCATTAAGTCTTGATGCAGGTACACTGTCTTATTTCCAATGTTAACAGTTTATGCGGCTTATTTAAAATTTGTTGTAAATTAGCCTTTTCCCTATTCTAAAACTATTTAAACACACCCGTAACTCGACATATATATTTATCAACTAAGTTATTTCCATTTTTTTAAATTACAGGTTTGAACGTTTATCTTTCCATAATGAAGCTAAAACCTTGAAGTTTTATAATGTGCCCTGAAAATCCTTGTCAGGATATAGTATACCAGACACAGTCTATTTGTTCTTTGTCAGAATGGTGGAACATCTGTTAGGGAGATGTTTGTTTATTCAGTATATTTCAGCATTCAGCTGTTACATCATTTTAATAGATTGCATAAGGATGATATAACTTAAGAATGAAGGTAGGTGAAATAAGAGAATTTTTTTACAAGACTTATTCTTAATATTAGTCTTAAAAAAACCTTTTAACAGTAAAACTTGTGCAAAATACTACTTTTTAATACTTTTTAATATACTTTTTAATACTTTTTAATACTTTTTAAATACTACTTATACTCAGAGGTATTGAAGACCCAATCTAGAAGAACACCCCAAGAAAGAAATCATCAGCCTGTGACTGTGTACCAAGATTGTCTTACTATGTTATAAGTAAAAGAAATCTTGAGTTGCGACTTACCACAGAATTAAAGTTTCTGTACTCCTGCAGAGCCATTTTGCAGTCCAGCATTGTTCCTTCACCTACCACGGTTCGTACTGTGCCCACACTAGAGCTTTTGCTCTGTGACAGTTCATAAAGAAATATGGGGAAGATGAAAGGAAGAATAGAAAGTCAAGTTGGAACAAATTATGCATCATTTAATATTTGACAGCACATTTACAGTATGTCTTAGCATCTGAGATTAGGGGCAGACAGAAGGCCAGCAAGTAAGAGAGGTAACCTGCCTATCACTTTTTGCTGTCTGTGCTGAGACATTCTCTCCTGTATCATCCAGTTACATTGCCAGAAAAATGAGGATCACATATTTTAGGTGAAGGACTGCTGCAGGAACTGACAGGTTCTCGCATACCTGAGTGCTTCCTTCCTTTTATCCCACCCATTTCTTTCTTTAATCTCCAACTTCTTTCTTTTCCGTTTTCCACCATTTCTTTTGTATACATTCTGTACCAGTCTCCCCTAACCAAAAAGCCTAACAAAAATTCAGTTTTCACAATCAGAAAGCATCGATCTGCAATGAGAAGGAATCAAAAAAGAAATTGTGCTTTTTGCCATGACATAGAAAGCAGGCATGAAAGAATTCTTTTTTGCTTCTTAAAGGTTTTTCTGAGTACTTCATTTTTGCAACATTTCACTCTGAAAGTTCAGGTTTTATGTATTCTGCCAGTTGATACATGTATTAGGTAGATCACTGGAAATGTAACAGGACGGAGTTGTTGGGAACAGTAAGGAAATGGATTTGCTAACATAGATAAAAGGTATGTTTTTAATTCCAAGCAGTCACATCTTTTTTGAAATAGTAGGATAACTAGAAGAAGTTTACTGTAAAACATGTAATTGGATAATACTTTAAAGGACTGAAAGTGGCTTCCCTTTCATAGGAGATGGAGCAGAACTTCAAATAAAAAGCTTTGAGACTTCTAACAACAGATGTTATGAGAAGGATTGTTATGTTTTAAAATATTTTTTAAGAGACACAAAGTAGAATTTTTTAGAAGTAGTGTTTAGAAAGCAAACCTCAAACCTGCCCTGCTTCTTTGTAAATCTAAAAACTGCAAGTCAACTCCTATACAAATAAATCATGCATCACTCATACATGATTATAGTATTTACTTAGTTACTAGTAGCTGTTATATGTACTTCTTAGATTGACTCTAAACATATCTGACCTTATTTCGGGGTAAGCCTTATGAGTAGTGCATATGTTATTTTTATTTAAATGAAAATACGCAGAACACATCTTGGGTTTTGTGTAGATATTAAATAGAATGCTTCCTGGAGATCAGTTTTTCCACTGAGGTACTGTGAAAGTTGGGCAATTGTCTGCATCTCCCTGTGCTTCTGCTTCCTCTTACCCCTTTGCCTGGCTTCAAGTTCTTTGGGGCAAGGTGTGTGGTTTTATCTGTGGTATATCTCAGCATATATATTGCTGAGTTAATGAAGTTGTGTCACAGGGTCAATGTCCAATGCAATGACATAATGCTACTAATGATAATATGTTGTAAAAATAATAGCATGCTAGAAAGTGAGCCGCTGTGCTTACCCGCAGACTTTTATAGCCACTACGTCTTTTGTAATACCAGCAGCCAAAGATAAGTAAAATTGCCAGCACCAAAATGAAGAGTCCAATACCCAGAGCTCTGTTGGCAAAGCAAAACAAAATAGTTACCACCAGAACTAGAATCATAGAATCATTGAGGTTGGAAGAGACCCTTGGGATCATGGAGTCCAACCATCTACCCTACTCTACAAAGTCCCCCCCTACACCATATCCCTCAGCACTGCATCTAAACGTCCCTTAAACACAGCCAGGGATGGTGACTCCACCCCCTCCCTGGGCAACTAGACGCATTCTTCTGGGAACAAGAGTGATTAGAGCAAAAGTTTGTATCAGTATCCTTTTAACAGCCGAAGGCATGGAGCAGAATTTACTGCAGAAAATAGACAAAGTATCAATAACTTCAGCCGGGCTCTGTAGGTTAAGCAGTTTGCTAAATTAGCTTCCAAGTTCTTAAGCCTTTTAAAAATGAGGAATACATTGCTTCTAAGATAATAATCTACCAGTCACTACTGCTTCTAAAAAAATCCCTGCCTGTAAATCCAACAAACAGCATTGTGCTATTGGAAGAGAATGTCTCTGCCCCACCTGCAGGGACACAGCTCATGTTTATTTGTTGAGAAATGTATCTTAATTGCATATCTTTGCACCACCACCGCTGGTGACAGAAGGATTTTTTTGATACATAATACACTACCCAACCTCAAAACCTGAATAAGAAACTTAATTATTCATAAAGAGCTCTATAATTCTTTAGTTCTTGTTCCGTGACATGGGAGGCAGAGTATTGATACCACTAGGGCATTTTAGGGAGCGTAGGGTTTGCAATCTGTGCTGTAAGACATCCTTCCTACTGCTTACCGGGGACTTTGGAGAGGGAGCACAGTTCCACTGTGTCAGAAAGCAAGCTGACAGTAATTGCAGCTGAAAGTAATTGCAGTTTCCTAGTCACAAACCCCCTCCACCTGTGCTAATATCCTCCCTATTAAGACAGGCAGAATTCACTCCCCATTTTTCTTTCTTCTTTGCGTATACGGGAACAGAAATGTCTGCAAAACATTTAGTGGGAGAAGAGGACAGGGAAAAAAATGATCATGATTCAGGATAAACCCATTCCTAACATACTTTTATATATCTTATATCTGGTTGCCCTGCAGTAATTACCACCAGGCTTTTCCGTTGGGACTGGGGAGTGAGCTATGTGACTTATCAAGAACTTTTTATATCTATTTGCTTTGTTTCCACTGACTCACAGTCTCGTGAAGGAGTGCTTCCTTGTGATCTGAGAAGCCTGAAAGAAGAGGCAAGCAGTTCGTGTGGCAGAACAGGCTATCTTTTTGTCTGATCTGCCCCTGTGGTGTTTGAAGCATGAAGCCCCTCGGAGCCAAAGGAATTTTCTTTTTTGCAAGTATCACAAGTATCTGAATCTTGCAAACCCCTTGAAGACTTTGCATTGGCTGGAGATCTGTCCAGCCCAAGAATACAGCTCACACCATTCACTTGCTTCCTGGTGCAGCCGTGTTGCAGCTGATCTTCATGAGATGTCTCCACTGGGTTTGTCACTGGCCCCAGCACAGTTAAAACTTGGAGAGACAACTTCTCGAAGCAACCGCTGCTTTTCAACATTTTGAGACTGCTTTCTGCTTTTTGTGTGCTGCCTACTTTTAGCCTGTATCCCCCGCAGTAATTATGTCCTTTCTGCAGTTGGTGATTTTAACTGCGAGTTAACTCCTTCCCTGCCTATTCAGAGGCTGGTATGAGAAGGGTCTATGCAATTTCTTGCAATAAAGTTGCAGCTGTGCTATTAGGAATCTGTGCTTATATCCTGAATGTCTCTTCTGGCACTGGAAAGAGAGAGTCACTTTTCCCTCGCGTATCTAGAAAAATGGCTTACAGTTGCAGCCCCTGGAATTCATGGCAGTTAAGAGGTGAGTGTGCTTAGTTTTAAGAGCTGAGACATGACTAGCCAGCTTTTCTTTCAGAAAATTGACCTGCTTTGGAAGGACTACGAGAGATCTTACTCTTTTGTTTATTCTCTCTGCCCAGGGATGAACACAGAGAAATAAATACCTTGCAGTCTGTGTGTGGGCCAAGCCACCAAGTTTGGGGGCCAGTAAACTAGTACGAGAAGTACATTCCACATACAGGTATCCCAAGCACATTGAAAATACTTGACTAAAGTAATAACACATCATCAGTGGGATGGTGTCCGTAGTGATCCAAAACCCAACATATTTTATCATAAGCCAAAACTAACAAAGTATTAGCTTCAATTAGTTCTGCTTAAGTGAAGTCTCACCCAGAAGCAATTTACTGGGAGTCATATTTGTAGGGTATCGATGTCTCCATTTGCTTTTTTGTAGTATTTTACCATTTCTCTGGGGTTTTCACTTATATTATTCCTTAGGGTGAGACAATGTCCCTTTGAGGTTCTGAAAAGATGTGAATGTGGAGATAAAACTTAAAGATCACCTTACAACAGCCTCAAAAGAAAATGCTGAATAAGCCTCAATAAATCTGGTAATTTTATTACAAAGGTTAATGAATTGTGATCATATGATCAAACTCTAGATTCTTGAATTCTGCAATTATGATTTTTCTTAACCGTTGAAGGTTTGTTATGATTCTGCAATGACAAACTTTAGAGACGACTACAAGATATCTAAAACGCACTTCACCTAGATACAACAGTGACTTTTCCTGATATTATTCTGTACATTTCTTTTAGTGTAAAACCAGCTTACACACGAACATAGGTTTTGCTTTATGCTTACTCTTCTGCTGCCACATAGCTGTGTCCTCTTCCTCTGAAAAAGTTGCCATCCGGATGGTGGTAATTTCTGGGCATTTTGTGAGCTTGGTCCTGCTAAAACCTACAGGATAGAAATACAATGCCTTAATGCAATAAATAATTTGTTATCTTTAAAGCATAACATCGTCACCTTTTTTGTTTTAATGGGAGTGTTTTAGGGAGGCAGAACAACAGGATGTCTTCAGAATTGAGTAGATCCAGATACACATTTGACTGTCCCAATTTAAGGCAAAACTCAAAACTGTAGCTATAATCTGCATTTGAATAGCTCCACTGACACCAAGGTATTTGCACCTGAGTCCAACAGAGAAGAGTTTGACATGGTCTCTTTAGGTACTAGGCAATGGCAGACTTCTGAAGTAAAATCTCACAGGAATAGAGAAAGAAAGGCAGTTTACTTGGACAATAAAAACTATTCAGAAGAAGAAAAACTAATATTGTCAGTACAAGTAGTTGTTTCTTTATTTCTGTTATTCCCTGTAAATGCTGGAGGGCCAGCTGGTTTTCAGCCAGCATAAACTCACAGACATCTGTTGATTTTCAAATGGTTATACTAATTTATGTCTGCTGACAATCTATGCATAGACATGCAGGGAATTTAAATTATAATCCTAATTTCCAGTTTTAAGGGAATAATCACCCTGCTAAAAGCAGTCTGAACAGTTAAAAATCAAATTGATCAAATATAGTGAAGAAGAAATCCACAAGTAATTGTTTTCTGTCATTTAAACAGCACAACAACAGATCCTACTTGATAGTATCCAGCTATTCTACCTACCTTACACAGGTAAAGTACAAAACCCAGTGATGTTACTGAAGAGAATTCTAGCCAAGGAAACAAAACATTTTCAAAATTCACTTAGAGACAGTCAAGCCCCTTCTAAAACATAATTTTGAAGCAACTTAGAAAATATTGGGTAGAATAAAAAAATGCAAATCTTACCTCCTTCAGACCAGCATTCCGTCTGTTAAGTGAAAGGCATGTACAGCTTTCTTTTCCTTGACTTGGTCTGGTCTTTTCTTCTTTGATCTGTTCTCTTATGACTATCACGAGTTTAAATTCCTTTCAGTACAGCTTCTGAGTGCATTAATTAGCATGAAAGAGGCAAGGAGACAACATTTCATTTTCTTCTTACAGTCTGCATCCTTCTCTCCTAACAAGCAGCTCAAAAACCTGTTATTTCTTCATTTATTACATACCCCTGAGAATTGGCCCAAAACCTTTTTACCAGTCCGATCAGTACAGCCTCATAGAGCAGGCAGACTGCTTCTAATTCAGACATGTTTTGATTTAGGGCTGATTGTTTTGTGAGAGAGGGCTGCTGTTTTCGCATGTGTTCAACTATAGCTTTGTTTGTGCACACTTTTTGGAACACAGTTTGTAACATTGTGGAAATTTGTATAGTTGGAGCATATCCATAGATGGATATGCTGTTATACCCCGATAGAAGTGTCTTAGATTAGGGCGAGTGCAGTTTAATTTTGTACAGAAAAGCAAATGCAGCAACAAGAAGAGAGTCTGTCCCGTGGGCTGCAGAACTAACGAAGCCTGGTTTCCTATGGATTTGTGTGAATTGCCCATTCTCGCACTGCAGTAATTCCATTTACAACACCAGGCATGAATTAGCAGTCTGTGATTAATTCAGAGGTCTGAGTACTCTGGTGGACCCGCAGTATTAATTACTGCCAAAAAAAAAACAACTGTAGAAACCATGTCATTTGTCCCAATTAATCATTAATTTGGGGCTCTCTATCCCCTCTCTATCTATGTTTCTATTGAGGCTCTATAATGTATCCACGGATACATATTATTTTTTTTAAGTCTGAAGGACTCAAAGCTTTAACATTTTTGCTTATCTTTGAAGCTGTGAACCTGGCTGTTAATGTGGTTGAAAATGGCTGACAGACTCAAAAGTGAAGAGGAAAGAACAAATAGCGTGAGAGATCAACATCCACTTCCTCAGAAAATCAGATGATAATTAACATCAATATTCTTACCCAGTGCAGGCCTGGGAAAAGCCAGACCATTTTTCTGCTTGTGTGTTTTGCCTAATTATGGTAAAAATCTGTTCTTTCTTTGGCTATTTTTCCATGGTGGTGCCCAGTGACAGGACCAGAGGCCATGGGTACAGACTGAAACACAAGAGGCTCCAGCCAAACATCAGGAAACACTTTTTTGCTGTGATGGCAACTGAACCCTGGCACAGGTTGCCCAGAGAGGTGATGGAGTCTCCATCTTTGGAGATACTCAAAAGCCATCTTGGGCATGGCCCTGGGCATACAAGCTCCATGCTGGAGCAGAGACGTTGGACCAGATGACATCCAGAGGTCCCTTCCAACCTCAACCATTCTGTGATTAACACCAGAAGGATCAAATTGTTTTTGCCAGACTCATTAATGTTCAGAACAACATATTTTTTTGCAGAGGGTGAAATAAAGGGAGGAAGAAGAATGAGGAGCATAAACTTGCTCGTTTGGCTGAATGGTTCAGTGTTTCTCATATTATCCCAGATGAACTCAATGGGAGTTTCAAGGGTGAAGGAGGTGTAGGGAAGGTTTCTGCAGATACCCATGCGTGTAAAGCAGTAAGTGTACACTGTCGCGGCCTCTCAAGGTCCCAAGCACGGTGCCAGCCCTTGTGCAGTACTCTGAGAATGTTGTGGAGCTCATTATCAAATCATGTGTTTTCCTCAAGAAAAGCTGCTCTCCTGGGATAGGATGATAACTGAAGGGTACTGTTTGTTCTTGTCAGAATCAAAACTTGAGACATGCAGGATATCCATGTGATACCAAAACCAGTCTCTGTCCCTTCCTTGCCTCAAGCAGTGTAGGGGGCAAAATGTCAACCGATTGAATATTTTCTGCTCTGAATGAATCTCTTGTATAACAAGGAAGGGAAAAAAACCAGCTTTGTCATGGATCTGTGGTGCCATCTGGTATGTAAATGTACAATGCTGTGATTGAGAGATTGGATGCATGAGAAGGTGAAGCACCATGTCCTGGTTTTGATTTCATTGTTTTTTAACTTACTTCTCTGAGGTGATGCTGCTAACTCTGCCAGTATGAAGTCACTGGAACTGATTTATAGATTCCACAGCTGTTCCCTTTTTAAAGATAACATTTCAGGAGGAGAAGAGAATGGAAGAGGAGAGGAGTATTTAGGAAAAACCCCAAAGCAACCTAGGCCACTTGTGGTAGCCAGCAACCTGTGGCAAGCCTAGGACACTGATGAATCATAGGTATGAAATGAATGCTTCTAGTGTAACTGAAAATCACATCCTTGACCTTTTAAAAAGAATAGCAGTTGGTTTTGTGCTATTGGCAGTGTGATTCTGTCTTTCTAGGACAAGATCCTGGGATTTTTATTGCTTTGTTTATTTCGTTTAATTTATAATCTTTATTTTTCTCTGGTATTAGAGGCTTCCTACAGCAGACAGAACAAGGAAGCACAAGTACCTTGACACCTGATTTACTAAAGACTTTAGTTTTGAGTTTATGTCAAGTGTGTCAATGCTAAATTTACAGTAACAGTAACACAGTACAGAAAAAGTGAATAAGGAGATTATACGCCTTTCAGTTGGTGCTGAGGACCCTCGTCTCTCCATGGTTTGGGGATTTACTTAGGAGTAGGTATTATTTGGCTTCCAGGGCTGAACAGTTCCACTATAGGCCTTTTGAGCTTTTTGAAAAGAAGCTGCTTCTCAAATTGCTGCTGCCTGAACTGCAGACACCTCCAGGAGGCAATGTATTGTCCTGTAGGCTGCCTTGCACGGACACCATTAATATGTTGTCATTGTGGAAGCCTGGTTCATGGAAGTAAGTTCCTCCTCAGGCAATTTCCAAGTGAAACTGTGGTCCTTAGTGTCAGACCCATCTCCCTCTGCCCCTTCTCTGAATAATGTACAGTAAAGAAGGAGTGGTAGCCTTAACCCTGTAGCAGCTATGCCAAGAGGATGCCATGCATGCAGAGGTGCCTGTGTTCCTGCACCTGGATTTTCCAAGGAAAAAAGATTGGACAGCTTTCTGGGAGTGTTTGTTGCTACTTTGTCTGTGGTTGACTGGAGGCTCTGAGCCCAGGGGATTGTTCAGATTTATGGGACTTTCTCCATGAGATGCGGGATGACCCATCATGGGTGAAAACCTTTCCGATGCCAAGGTGAGACTGAGTTATGACTTTCCTTGCATGTGACTGCAGGAGGCCATACCTGGATTCAAGAGAATGGTGGTGCTTTCTAAAGCTTCACAGTGCTGTTTCAACCACTGAGTGGCTAACTGGTTTGGGGTGAGAAACTCCTTGCTGGCAAGATGCTGATTTAGGTCTCTGAGGCCATCTCAGAAACTCTTTGTCTGAAGGAAGTGAATATAGGCAACACTGACTACATCATTAGCAGCTTGGATCAAAACAGCCCTTTACATGTAATACCTCTGGTAATGGTCCAGTGAAGCTTAATTTGGAATTTTGCTGCTACAGCTGAAGTAAAAGCAGCCCCAAATGAATACAAGCACTCAGTACTTTTTCTGTGCTATTAAACAGATACGTAGTCATCAGCTGACAGAGTGTCCAGGTGACTAATACTATTCAGTGCCTTTAGAAAAAAAATAAATAAATAAAAGAATGGCTTTTAATTTTTCCCTTTGCAGGGTCATGGGGTCCTGTTCAGGCTGGAGGAAACCTGGGGAGGTCTCCAACCCCAGTCACTGCCCAGAGCAGAGCCAGTTCTGGGCTCAGACTGGGCTGTTCAGGGCTTCACCCAGTCTGGACATGAAACCCAAAGGATGGAGACAGCCCAAGCTCCCCTGGGCTTCAGCCCCATAACTGGGTTGTCCTCGAGGCTCCAGCCTCAGCCTCTCGTGCTTCAGCTTGTGCTGCTGCCTCTGGCCTCCTGCACACACCGCTGGGAAGAGCCCGGCTGTGTCTCCTCCATCCCTCCCATCGGTGCCAGGGATGCTGTTGGGTGCCCCCAAAGCTGCCCCCCATCCTGGCTGAACCTCCCGAAGCCTCTCAGTGGCCCTCTGCTGAACTCCATCATGTTTATCAACTTCTTTCCTGTATTTGGTGCCCCCAAATGGCTGCACAACTGTGGAGCAGATCAGAATAACCACCTGCCTTGATCTACTGTCTGTGCCCCTGTTCATACAGTCCAGGATGTCACTAGCCTTCTTTACTCCCCCTGTCAGATGTCAGAACATACAGCAATTGGTGACAGGCCTTGTAAATAAAACACAGAATTTTAACAGAAAGTCAGAGGTGGAAACTGCATCTATTAAACATCTTGCTATTCCTCACACACACACTCCCCAAACAATTCCTCTTCCTTTAATTTTATAAAATGAGTTATCTTAAGTATTTGAAGACTGCAGAAGATTGAAGAATAATACTTTCTAGAAAAATCTAAGTTTTTCAATTCAAATGATTGAAAAATGTTGTGTCAGAAATTTCAGGGCCTTGCTGCAAGACTTTGCACACCCAGTTGTGTGCCTTCCAATGTGTATTCTGCAATCAAGCCCTCACAAGTAGTTGGTTAATTGTGTCTTCATTATCTCAGCCTGTTATGGTTCTGAAGGCTGTACTCATGCTCTGTACAACCTTTCCTCTTCTAAGCCAGAAAAAATATATTTCTTACTCTTTGTCTTTAGGCTGTGTTTTCTTAACCTTTCTCATTCTTGTTCCCCTTAATTCTTTGCAACTTAGGTACCCCTTCCAGTTAAAGCCTTGCAAACATCATTACCTCCTTATGGTAAGATATACTATACCATGCCAGAAAGATATTTTCTATTTCTAATGTAGGATTGCACCTGGATTCTCACTTGGTTTGAAGTCCACCATAGCCTTAGGTCTCCCTCTGTTATTCATCAGTCCTTCTCCATTTTGTGTGTGTGCATTTTTGCTTTTTACTTCTGATATTTAGGACTGCCTTTCTCTCTACTGAATTCTATTATTGATGTAACTTCCCCCATTTATCAGGTTTGATAAGTTATCAGATTCTAGCCCTGCTCTGTAGAGGGCTCTGCAAGCCGTTTAGCTCAAAACTATGTCCATGTCCTCTTGCTTTCACGTTCAGCTTGTTTACCGAAAATACTGAGCACTGCTTCCCTAAGCTAAACACCTGTGAGCTCATGCCTCTTCCATTCCATAGTGGCAGCTGTGGTCCATATCTGGGGGGAGGGTTTCTGTCTGCTGCACACACGCTTCGTGGTAATTTTATTTAGACTATAGTTTCCCTGGTTTGCTTATCGTGGCTTCATGGGACTGTGGTGAAGACTTGTATAGTCAAACTGCAACTTCAGCATCAAAATACTACCATAATGGTTACTGGTGTGGTTTGCTTTCTTCCTCCATTTCAAACATTCCTATCCAAAACTTCAATCACTTTATAAATCCTACTAATATTGAGTTTGGAGAAAATAAAATGCTTCAGTATGTCCTGAAATGTTGTAAGATGTGTGATGTAGTCACACCACTACATCATGCTCTTGATACCTTCTATTTTGAAGTTTCAGGAGATGGAGAGAAGGGTAGGCTAATGTTGACTTTTCTGGTTTAGTATTAGCCTGGCTTTCTCTTTCTTTTCTTTGTTGGAGTTGATCTAAAGTAACTAAAAATCCAGCTGACAGGACAAGAGTGGCTCCTGCCATGTAGAAGCCTGCTCTGTAATCACCAGCCATGTCCACGATGAAACCTGGAGAGAAAAAAATGACAGCAATGCGATTGGCAGAAAACAGGCTGATGTGAATTAGCTCAGCAGTGTGAGTCTGTCCTCTCACAAAGGGAATTTGCTGGCTACGTAACTGTCTTGCAGCTTTCTACATCATAAGCGTATGGAACATTACCCCATTATAGCATTTTAAAATTTGAAACACAAGTCATGTCTCATTTGCTTTGCGTATGTGAATTGCTAGTGAAACAAGACGCTACACAGTTTGAAGCACTTTCCCACCAAAAAACATGGCAGACAGTGAAGGTAATGGCAGAAAAAAACCCCAAGTCACACAGCGTTGTATCTGACTAACCCCATGTGCTGTGGTGTAGCTGTCTTCATTTGCTGCCTTTTGGACCATAAGTGTACAGCATGAGAGAGTATAAAGAAGGAAAGCAGAGGCCTCTGCTGGGGACACAGTTGGAGAGGTTGCCTGCAGTATCATGGGCTTCCCTGTTCGTCGTTGTACAAAGAGTCACCAATATTAAGAAAAGACCCTGGGGTTTAGATAGATATAAACCAACCAAAATACCTAATGCCATTGTGTACAGTCCTGGAAAACCAGCCGTACAGCAGTAGTACTGCAGCACTCTATGTGGTGGTACCAGCTGCTCTGTGGGTACAGTGGCAGGCTCATTTGTGGCCTGATGAAGGCTGCTTGCTTGTTCTCTGAAAGTTTGTCCACATTTCGTGTACTCCCTAGCCCTTGTTCCAGTATCAGTACTGTTAGGCAAAGGAACTCTGAATCCAAATCTTTTAGATTTTTCTCTTAAAGTAGGAGACGAGAGCTCAAGAAGAACTTGGGCTTCCCTCCTCTTCTACACCTTCTTTTCAGTTTACTATATATGCACAAAGGGGTTGAACTGATCCCCCAGTAATCAGTACTACTGACCAGCCACTACATAAATGTCCTGTTTTCTTTGTATTTCACTTAGATCTTCCCAACATACTTTTGATACTGTTCTATTCTCAAAGTCTCTATAAATCTCCCTGGTTCCTATAATTTCCAAAAGTGAATTAAGATGTTCCAGTATTTGGTCTGACCCATTTGCAACATATTACTGGTGTCATTACCACAAAAGTCACTGTAGTGCGTGAGCAGTGGTCTTTGGATGAGAGTCTGAGATCTCAGATACACATTTTACAAGTCACATTGGTCATTTTTTCTGCCGTATCACCCTGTAAAGTCCCTACAGCTTGCAGCTTGTTTGTCTTGCGTTTTTCCAGGATGACTTTGTCTCTTTGCCAGCCCATAAATCCATGTGCTGTCTCATTGTCTGCTCTCTCTTCCCACTGTTTTTATGGTCTGCCTGCCCCATCTATTATATTGTTTAGCTCAAACGCTGTCTGAAAACAGCAGGCATCTCTGCGAATATTTCCTTGAGGTTCACATAGCCTAAATGCCTCAAGCTGTTCGATTTGACCTTCTGAAGAAACCCTCCCAACAATACCAGCATTTATGCAACATTACTAGTCTCAGATTTCAGTTTCTTCTCTGAAAGTATGGATCTCTCTTTGTCCCAAAGGTACACTTCCATAGCAAGACCATGGGGGTCCAACAAGTGGGATTCTGTGGGACTCAGGAAGGAGGAACAACACCGTGTGAACCCTGACATTCTTCCCTCCTTTCATGTTGAACAGGTATCTCTAAAACCACAGAGATGTGAGGGAGCAAGATATTTTGAAGAGGAATTAAACTGAGTCTTCGTTTTTATATACTTCTGGGGGTACTGAGCTAAAAAGTAGGGAAATTTGGTTCCAGATCCAGATTTTTTTCAGTTTGGGTTACCATTCCCCTTCTCTTCTTGTAAACTGCGTTTGGCAGAGTATCATCTTAACTTACCAGCAAGAGGAGGCCCCACAAAACCTCCAGTGCTTCGAATGAGCATGAAAAGCCCTAGAGCGCTGTCAAAATCCGGCATGCCAACGACATCTGCTAGCACTGTAATGTGAACGGCGACCGTGGTACCAAAGAAGAACCCGTAGAAGCCAGTGAATATTGCCAAGGACAGGTAGTTGTTGGCCAGGGGCAACAGCATCAGGGAGGTGCTGATAAGCGTAATCGTCATTGTCAGCAAATGGACAGTTTTGGTGACGTGGAGGTTGGCGTACCAGCCACACAGCAGTCTGCCTGCAAAGTCCACCATAGCCAAAATGGATAGGAGGGATGCAGTCCACGATTCATCTATTCCCAGGCTGTAGCTCAGTGGAACTAAAAATAATGGAGGGACAAAAAAGCTCATAGCAGCAAATATGCCAAAAATGGCATAAAGTACAAACTCCGGTTGCCTCACAAGCATCCAGTTGAAGGTTTTGTGTGTGATGGGGGACTTATCTTCTTTGTCTGTCCTAGATGCACCGTTGCCAGGTGGTGTCCCAGTTTCAGAATGGCTCGCCTCGAGGAGGCAGCTGCTTGCCAAGGGTCGCATCAGTACTCCACAGACACAAATATTGAGTTGGATGCCACCTATGATCAAGAGGGCACCTTTCCATCCATATTGACTAATCAACCACTGGAAAAATGGTCCAAACATGAATGCAAAGGCACATTCTCCGGCACTGGCGATAGCATTTGCCAAAGCTCTTTTCTTGGAGAAATAATGGCTAACAATGCTAATGGCTGGTGTCCATGAAAAGGAAATCCCAAGTCCTGAAAAACACCAATACAAATAGCACCAGTTAGACACTTTTGAGGTAGTTTGTGAAGGTGGAAATTAAAGCTTTCAGGGCTCCTCCATTAGCAAAGCCAAAAACTGGTAAAAGAAAAACACTTTTGTTATTAGCAGAAGCATGAGCTCAGTTATACTATGTGTAAGAGTGTATTTGAGGCATATGTTCTGTAAGAATAAGCTGTATGCTCAAGGGAAAAAGCAGGAGTATGAAGTATACACTATTATATTCTCACTGTGGCTTGACAAGTTTGCCACTGGGTGAGAAACCACATGGGCATGTGGTTGAAACTAGGGAGATCTGAGAGTGTCCATGCTGTCTTGAGGCTGGTACTAGATCAGATCACCTGGCTAATCTCAGCTGTGTTCAGGGTAGACAGTGAGGGAGGATGTGAAGGAAGCTGGTGTGTTACCTCTACTTGTGCTTCATTTTCTTGCCCAACTGCTTTGAGCAGGCTTCAAACCTCCTCTAACTTACAGTGATTTTAATGGCTCCCTAGAAACTATTTGGGAGCCCAGGACTGCCAAAGGGCTCAAATTCCAGACATTTTCTCAGGCATCCAGCATGGAACTGGGAATGGTTTATTTTATTCCCTGCCAGCTTCGCTTCCTGTTCCAGGAAAATCTGCTAGCTGTTGGAGACAACTTTCTGGCCTGTTTTCACCTGGAGTAAAGGAAACCCTGGAATCAACTGAAAGCCTGTGCCTGTGTTAAAACATAAGATTATTTGATAGAAAACACGAAATTTGAGATTTCTGTGTCCTTGTGCTTCAGCATTTTCTAAGTTCTTTAAACTTCCACAGAGCTCTTGTCTCTCAGTAAAAATCAGAACACTTTTCATTTTCCAGTTGCATATAATTTGGAGGTGAAAATTACTAGCATCTAGTTATTCGCTTTATTTGTCACTGCAAATTTCTAGCACAAATTCATACTTTCAGAGTGGAACAGGAAGGACATGACCTTTAAAGAGGATTTCTGGTTCTAGTGGCTCATAAAATCAAAATAAAAATCAGACTTTAAAATTCCTACCATTAGCACCCTTGAATAAGGGCTCTGACTCGCTGGTGAAAGAAACCCATAAAGCCAGAAAGTCATACCCTGTAGGAAGCCAGTTGTTGCATACATCCAGAGCATGTTCAGTCCAAGAAATCCCAGTGCCATTCCTGAAAAGGCCAGGAGTCCTCCAGTGATCACGACTGCCCGATGGGTGTATCGTACACATAGCGAGCTGGCAACAGGGGCTGGATCAGCAGCAAAACAGGAGAAAGAGAGGTATGTTAGGAACATTAAGCTGACTGATAGGACAGAGCAATCGAGTAAAGCATTTGGAGAAGAAATACCTTTACAACACTTGTCTCAAACAGCCTGAATTTTCCTGGACAGTGCAGGTCAATCAACATTTTCAAATTGGATCCTTGCTGACAGGGAAAAAACTGCCCCTGGGCCACAGATTTTAAAATATATTCAAAATATGTGGGCTTTTTTAAAGGGAGGGAGCATTTCAGTGCCTTCCTTGTGGAACAGTTCTACTGGGTCTCATGTAAGAACACAGCTAGAGACATGACAGAAATCCATGTACCATTTTAGCAGAAAGTGAAACCCCAGCCATAGACTCGCTAGGTTAATCTATAAAACTTGTATTATTGACAGTGTGTTACTGATATGGCTGGCATAAAAACTTTCTGGAGAAAACTAATCTTTATCTTCTAGAGCTTTGCAAAATCATCTGTTCAAGGATTTGCAAATGTTTTATAAAGGACCAAAAAACTGAGGTTTATTTTTAGGTAATATTTTTCCAGGAAATTTACAGTTCATTTCTTACATTTTTATTTCAGTGGTACAGTTTTTCCCAGCAGACTGCAGGATCTCTTTAACACATGAGGGCAAAGTTGCACCAGGTACAGATCTGACTTGGTGCAGCAATTACAAAAAAACAAAGCACTCTGGTCTCTGGTCACTACGTGGAAGCAGCTGAAACGTCAGGGATATTTTTTGCATAATTAAGGGTCGGTTACACTGCCTGGCTGGTTTTCTATCAATCAGCATCACAGAGTAAAGATCAAACCCGATCAAAGGCTCTGTTCTGTGGCAAGAGTTTCAAATCCCAAGTGTAGGATTTTTTTTTAAATAACCATGTCCACTAGAGGGATCCCAAGGAACATCTGACACCACTAGTTGGGGTGGCCTTTGGCAGCGCAAGCAGGGAGTCGGCTCCCTGTGATTTATTATTAATGTTCCAATGGAACTTGGGAGTTCGGAGATCAAATGAAACTCAGTTAACAAGGACTATGCTTATGGTCATAGTCTGGAAGGGATGAGACAGGAGACAGCATATACAGTTGGAGAATCGTACATATGGGATGAACAAAAGAAGGGAAAAGCAGACTCAGGGTAACAAGAGTGATCCATGGAAGCGCTTAAAGACAAGGGAAAGATCTGCATTTGGAGCAGAAATACTCCCAAAAAGCAATTTAGTTGTTTTTTTTTAAAGACAGGGAGGAGTAAAAATGGGCAGAAATTGAACATGGGGTAGCAGGAGGAAGAATGAAGCTAGCCACAGAAGTGGAAACGGAGAAGATAGCTAGGGTCCAGAGCCTGAAAGGATAAAAGTCAACACACAGAAAACACACAGACAATGGAAAGGGCCATGAATCACAGCGCAAACAGGAGGGTGCTGGGAGATGTACGTCTGTACCCAGAGAAGGCCTGTATGTGTGTTGGGGAGAAGCCTTGCTGTGGTACATTGAACAGCCTGTTGCAGGTGCAAACCGCAAAAGTAGAAGCACGTGCTCTCCTTCCACACGACACAAGAGCTGAAAGGATCCAATTGGGAAAAGTTAATAATTCAGGGATCATCCTTCATGCTGAGCCACATGACACTGAGGGTTTTCCAGAGGAACGTATTAAGAAAGACTAGGCCAGACCAGGAAAGGTGTTCAAAGAACTGGAGGCTCAGTTGATCTTCAGCAGAAAGTCTTCTTGTCCCTATAAATGAAGCAAAGGCAGGAGAAGATAAGGAAAATTACCTAGTGACCTGAGACATTATGAGCTGCTATACAGAAGGGTTTTGAAATGTTTGGCCATCAAGCTGAATTATTGAAAAATTATTATTTTCATAGGATTTCAAAGGATGAAAAACAGTTTCTGCTGAAAATTATAGCTGCCTTCTTTGAAGTAGGCCAGCCTCACACCTGGCTAGGCAAATACAGTTTTGCTGGTTTATACTTGATATTATTTAATATGCTCTACCCTTGATACAGTCCTATATAATGTAAATATATATTTAAAAAAATAATAAAAACTCCCGAAAAACCCTAACACAAAATAGTATCACAATAGGTCAGTGATAAGTTTAATTTGTAAACCAGATTCACATTTATTCATTTCTGTAGTCTGTGAAAAAGCAGGTAGAGTGGAAAAGCAGGTTGATCGTTGATTTTTTCAATTAATTATTTCTGTCAGAATGAAACAAGCTCTAATACTGCAAATCAAGCACCAAGGATAGCAGTTTATGGAACTGATTATATCTTTTAAATCCATGACTTGCTTTATCTTTTCATTTTGACGTTGAGTTACTGTTTTGTTCTTCTAAATACATTTTTCAAAGAAAGATCAATTGCTCATGATCTTTGGAAGTAGTGCAGTTACAAGCAATAATGCTGATAGGCGTGGACTGAGTAGGATGCATATAATTATATAGTGTCTATGCAACGAAGCATGTTCCCAAACAAAATTATGATAGCATTTATTACGTAAGGATACATACCTATTGCAACTATATAGTTATATGAGAACATGTAGAGCGGACTTCAGAAATTCTGTATGGTTCCTGCCTGCACATGTTTGGAATCTTCACCATAATGGCGAAGGATCATCCAGTTTGCAAGAGCACAAAGGAGTCTGTAACTAAGTTAAGAGTCAAATGCAGTATGTTTGATATTTTTTCTTCCTTTATTTGGTGAGATGTGGTGTTTGACCTCATCCCACAGCTCATTGCCTTTGACCAGGACATTTCACTCTTTCTTCCCTTACTCTCTGCTCGCTTGGTCTTGTCTTCCTGATGTTCTCTATAAGTGAACTGATTTTTTCTTTTTAACGTGGTGAGTTGTCTGTTAGATCAACGACTTGGCATCATTCTAAGGGGCAAAAAAGGAGTGCAAGAACAGGCAATACATGCAAGGAAGGGGAATTTTGGTGAAGGCAAAAAGGAGAAGTGGAGGGAAAGCAGGACTGAGATGCACCATTTTGGTAGCAGAGGACTTATCTGCTAGGCAGTCCTTAAGTCTTAAAGTATTTTGAAAAAGTGATAGTCACTGTGAGATCAGTGAACTTGCACAAACTGGTTTGAGAGCTTGATCCAACAAGCTCTGCAGTTCTTAGAATTATGTCCAATGAGTTTGACACAAAGCCTGCAGGAAAACTGAATCATGAATCTATGTATGTGAAGTTCTTTAAGGCAATCAGATTCCTGTATATACACGGAGTCCTTATTAACCCATTCTGTGTCTGAGGCATGGATACATTTTTATGAAAGGAAAAAAATGCCAAATTTCTGTAGAGACAGAAGAAGGAAGTGGCTTTTTTTAAGGAAGCTTTTAAAAATTTCTTGAGTAGTTAAGATATTAAAATAAAGTGTTAGAGGAGAACTTCTACCTACCTCCTAAATGAAAGATGGCAATAGTTACTGATGTGATCCAGGAAGTGGTGCTTGCAAGTCCATCAAAATGTTGCTGGATTTCAACAAAGAACAGACCAAAAGTCTTGAGGACGGCAGCAGTGAGGCCCATCACCATGAACGCTGACACTACCACAACCCAACCATAGCCACCATCTGGTGGATTGCTATTGTTGGCATGCATCTTTTCTAATTCTCAGATCTTCTCTCAGATTTTTTCCTGGGGTGGTAGTGATGGTGGTGAGGACTTTTAGCAGATCTGCAAATTAGTAGAAGGTCCAGTGTTAAAGAAATTAATTAAAAGATTCTAGGAATGGCTTACACAAGTAATTACCAAGTGAAAATACAATATGCATTTCAGTGGTTTGACTGAAAATATTACCTGGGAAACAGATGCCCCAGGAGACAAAAGCCAGAGTAGAAAGTAAAACAAAGGAAGTAAAAAAAACGAAGAAAAGAAAAATATTCAGTAATATGGGTAGAAAAAAGAAGCATGCAGATGTGGCAATAGGAGAGAAGACGATGGGACAAGATATGGTGCAGACACTAAGACTTTCAAAGACAGGTCCAGGATCCTACTCATTCTAATAACTTCAAGAACCTTATCCCACCCACTTCTCAAGCCAGTACATTATGGTAAAGAATTTGAAAATTAAATGCCTGACAGGATACCATACTTTCTAATGTTCTCTGGTCATTGCAATAAACTTCACAAACTTCAAAGCCATCAAGGCACTTGTTTGTACCCATCTGCTTCTTGTCATAATTGTGTGTATGGATAAAGCATAATTTTATATATATATATATATATATATATGTAATGAAAAGATTCCTAACCTTAAAAGGGCAGGAAATCTGTCAGTTTCAATCTTCTGCATATCCACATAAATGGAAATAAATGGAAGCTACTTCAATTATCTGGAAGTTTGAACCTAGTGAACTTTCCATTCCTGGAATAGCAGACTCTCTCTCTCAAAGACAGATTTCACCTTCCATTTGGCAAATACCAAAATGACATTTAAAACCAAAAGTATTCAAGTTGAATGTATTGACTATGGGATCCTCTCAACTTGATAATGTCTATTTAATCATTGCATAAGATCCAGGAATAGCGTAAACCTCTTTTTTTCTTTTTGTGCTTGGTCTCTAAATCCCATGTGAGGTTGCAACTTTGACTAAAGAGTGGGAATGTATAAACTTAATAGTAACTCTTGCTGTTGTTGTAAGCAATACTCTAATTCAGAACCATGACAGTGGCAATAGGTCTTCTCCCTGTGTAAACAAGATGCATGTAATCTCGGAAATGGTATTCAGCATGTAACTGGGTGTTACTCTGGTCTCTGAGGAGTGTTTTAGGGATCCAGTGTTAGATATGGTACTGGACATCTGAACACTCACTGTGAAACTTTGGATTCTAAAACTTTACATGGAAATACTAGATGAATCTGTGCTGTACACACATTGAGGATTAACAAATGCTTAAAGATGGTTCCTGGCTCAGGAAGTCTCCAAGCTGCAAGTGGTCAGAAACTGGGAGATATCACTTTAGGTTTAGTCTATTCTTAATCCTAAACATCCCTTTCTTCAGTGTCCTCCAAGTTTGAGCATTTATAAACATTTATGGCTCCAGCACCACAAAGCATTTTGCCAAAATCAGGCACATACTTCCTTGTGAAGGCATCTTAATTGTTAAGCATATCTTATTAAAAGCATAACTGAGGCAGCGCATTTCTCCTTGGAAGTTTTGTGGCAAACTTGGAGTAACAACAGTGCACAGAGGACACAGGATCTGGCTGAGAGAGGGAAACGTTCCTACTTTTTTTTCTCTTTACTTCATGGACACTAAATTCTGAGTGGGCATGTTGTATAAAATGCAGAAGACCAAAAAAGACATGACACAGGAAGCAGTTAAGAGGGAGAATGTGAGCTAAAGATGGCTAAAGATTTACTATATTTACATTTATCTTCCCTGTGTGCAGCTAGGAAAGATGAGGGTTAAGGGAACCCATATGACTAGAAGCCATCAAGTACAAAGCAGCAGTCTGTGGTTTGCCCCACCTGAGTCACAAGATCTCAGGGAGACACAAGACAGGGGTGGAGGAACGAAGTCGTCGGAGCACTGTAGGGATCATAAGCAAAATCATTCTGCTGCCATGTGTCTGGCTCAAACTTTGGACAAACACATGCCACTGGACACATTTGCATGACAGACATAGCCAGACAGATTAATCAGTTACACAAGGTCTCAGACGATACCCTGAAAATCTTCAGACTCAGCCACAAGAGAGGTGAAATGCCTTGCGGTTGAGGTCTGGAATCTGGTTTTCATTCCTACAGTTTCCAGGCAAGTTGTTTGGTCTTGCTGTGCTTCTGTTTTCTCAGTTGTCAAATGCAGCCAGGACTTTCAAAGGTCATGAATTTTGTGAGGTTGAAAAAGTTAGTTGTATTAGTGCCCACATACTATAAGAAAATACAGATCAAGCTGTAGCCACGTCTTCTTACGTTGCTGGGCTCAAGTGGCATGGTCATAATTTGCTTTGAGGCACTGAAGAACATAGAAAAGGATGCAACACTCGGGCTAAATAAGCCTGCCGAGGCAGAGTGATACTGATATTACTGCACTCTGCATGGACATGCCTGGGCAAGGGATTATGATTTCTGCCGCAAGACAGATAGAAGAAATCCTGCTACTTACCAGGCAGCACCCAGACTAAAACAGGCATGATAAAATCTACTACTTCCTGACACCACCCAGCACCCTTCACCTTCATTAGGCAAACTCTGCCCTAGGACGAGTATAAATCAGGCCCTGACACTCACAAGACTTAAGTAAATAGTCTTTTTTCCTGACCACAAGTGCAGATTTTATGTCATAGCTCAATATTCTGCCTCCAGTCTCTTTTAATGATCACAGTGTTACATACAACTCTAAAATGATATTACTATTCCAGTAGCATGATTAATTGATGAGGCAGTTATCTCCCAGGAGCCCTACAGATTTGAAAGCAGTGCAGCTACCTACTGTAGTGATTTGCTAGAATGCCTGAACAGAGTAGAAGAAAGCACAGATGTAGCAATGGGTGGATATGGTTTTTTCTGACTCCACGCTCTGCTTTCTTCTCTCCTTCACTTGCAAGGGAAAGATTACTACAATTGAGAAAAAAAGAAGCTGAAAAAAAAACAAACCAGGGTGTTTTGTTTTTTTTTTCTCTTAGCTATTGAGTAATGGTAAATGGTAAGGTTTTTTAATGTCTTCATGGTCTCCTCTTGCCCCTGAAACCAATTTTTTAAGAGAAAGGAGGAAAAACCTGTAGGGGAACTGCCCTTTCTGTTGTGCTTGGCCACACATAGGATCCCTCAAATAATGTAAAGCCGTGCCTGGAGGCATTGCCATCCTGCCTAGCATCCCACTGCCTCCTACATCCAAGCTTTCCCATGGCAGCTGGAATGGGTGTCCTGTGAGACAGTGGCTTCAATTAGGAGAGACACTGCTATCGTCTGTCCTTGGTGTGTGTCCATCAGCAAGAGCAGACAGCTCTGCCAGCAGTATCATTGGTGTGTGTCCATCAGCAAGAGCAGACAGCTCTGCCAGCAGTATCATTCCCCTTATCGCAAATTTCCCAACAAGAACATGCAGGCAAAAGTGCAACCCTTATCTTTGCAGCTGGATAGCTACAAAGGCACTTTCTGTGGTGCTGGGGGTGTTCTATTCATGCTCTGCAAGTTCTCCAAGATATTTCTGCTTTTATTCATGTAAATTATTCAGAAGGTTTATCAGACAATAATAAAAATACATTATATAGAGCTTGTCCGACTGCTTGCATTTTAGGGTGCTATATAAACTTGTGAAGACTGATACTTATGTTACTTGGTTATCTTGTGTTCCATGTTCTAATTTGCATTTTGCAGAAGAGCAAATGTGTTTAACACATTTGCTGCAAATTGCAGAACAACTTGGTGGTGGAATCAAGAAAAGACTGTTGTTGCCATGAATCTGAGTTTTCTTGTTTTCATGCAACTTGTACATAAAGCTCTGCATATAACTCTATTCACTCTCTCTTAGAGGCTGGGCAGTCTCCCTGTGAGCTGGTGATACTTAGCACTTCGCAGAAACAGGTTCCCCAAAAAGGCAAAAAAGGCAAGTATTAAGTTTTTCCATGCTTAGATGAAGAAATGTGATGACTTGATGGGGGTTTGATTTGGGTTTCCAGTGCAAGCATAGTACTTTACCTTGGATTTGGACTTACAAAAAAAAAAAAACACAAAAAACCCCACACTTGATGTACACAAAGGCAAAACTAGTTTTACGAAAGGCTGATATATTGGGACAGGACCGCCAACTAGGCTACCTTAAAGTAGGAATTCTTCAGCAAAATCAACTACATAAAACTAAATGCAAAGTAGATCTTTAGTAAATTGACAACAGGTTAACTAATACCTTGTTTTCATTGTTGTATTAGAAAGAAGAAGAAGAAGATGGAAAGAAACGTGGAAATAAATTGTCATTTATGCTGAAAATTGCTTCACAAGTGTGCCTTTGTGCACAGCGAGGGAACGCTTATTCTGTACTTATTCTGTCACACTCAGATGCCTTCTGGTCTTCATCTAACACTCAGACTGATTCTGCTGGTGCTCTCATGCCACCACAGCTTCAGCATTTGCCGCCAAAAATACCATAGAGCTGTGCTGGTTGCTGCTCTTCAGACACAAATTCAAGAGGACCTCTTAATAAGATTCTCTTTTCTAACTTCATTAATATCATTTTAGTAAGAGCCAGTCTAATGAATATGATCTATAACACAATTTACTGACAAAGCATATAAGGATGGAAAAAGGGGGCTGAATACTCTGACCAGCCACTTTGAAGCAACAAAAATAAAGTGTAACATAAAGAAATTACCTTATTCAGGTATCCCTGGCTTGCATGGGATACGAAGCTCTTTATTCACCTTCCAGTTGTATGTAAGTTCTTGAGTTGTGCTGCAAACCTCCGGGTCATCTTACTCATTGTTCCTTGTATGCACAGTCTATCTGAACAAACCAATCTCTCTCTTTCAGGATGTGTAAGCTGTCAGATTTTATAAGAATCCCCTCCTCCCCTCCTCAAAAGCCATTTGACTCCACCTACACTCAGAAAAAACAAAGTTCTATCCTGACTTGAGATCAGAGAAATCAAAATCAAGGATGGGTGGAGGGAACAAAAGAAGGCTGGAAAATTTTATAAGATATCTGAACTTTACTTGTGCTAGACTTGGACTGCTGTCCACAGTTTTTAATGAACTCAACTATTGGGGCCACCAGAAAGTTCAGATGTGTCAGCCGACCTCAAATACCCCAGTGTTTTGGGGCAGTTACTGCCAATGTTTGTTCAAATATGAAATTCACATGTGTCTTCTCTATGAGTGTGCTGTTGGGCAGATGCTGGCTGCAGCCGAGCGTCGCAGAGCCTGCAGCAACTACAGAAATGACAGGAAGCTTGAACATGCGGCCCAGGCCCCGAGCCTGTAACACGGATGGTCAGAACCTTTTGCCATATCAGAGCAGTCCCTTTGCTGTGTGATTTGTTTAGGGTTTTTTTAAGGGCCCCAAGTCTTTATACACTGCTGGATCTCATAAAGCTTTTATCTCCTAGCTTTCACTGCTGATTTACTGTAACTGATTCTGTGTTTCCTAACAATTTGCCTTGCCCTAAGCTTGTGGTGGCTATAGCCTGCTATTGCAGTGGCTGGGGGGGCTGGGGGGAGGGTGGATTGTTGCAGTAGCTGGTCTCTTTTTGTAATATTTTTATTTATATGCTTGAGTGCTCACCTTATGAGCACTACAGACACAGAAATCTGTGTAGTCTGTGCCAGCTAAGAGGAAGTATGAATGTACGCATCGGTCAGTTGACTTGTATAACTGCGAAACAGATATATTTCATATTTTGGGGGCATTTTTGAAGTGGGAAGTCAGCAAGTTTCTGTGGAGACTTTCTAATTTTCTTTCACTGGGAGGATTCTCTAGGACTGTTTTGTAGGGCTGGAGAATTCAAAAGCATGGAAAAGAAAAATTACAGGGTAGTTTTTGAAATGTATTTAAGTGTGTGTTGCTGACAGAAAGGTTGCTGCCATCCCTTCTTCACCTTCCTGCTACCATGTGGGCTTTTATGCAATGAACCAAACTGGTGAACTGACCCAACCGGGCAAAACACTGTGCTGTGGCAGTTCCTCAATTCGGAGAAATTCATTCATATGTGCCTTCACAATGAAGAAAACAGAAAAAACGTGCCCAGAAATGAAACATGGCAGATGGGGCCGCTTAATCCAGAGGAGAAACTCACATGGCAATTGTAGCACAATTAGTATATTCACACACCCCGTGAAGCTGTGAGCCTAGAAGCTCTGCCTTATAGACAAGAGAAAGGTAGGTGACTCTACTGGGTGATAGGAAGAATCCTATGAGATACGGTGACTGAACTGTGGACTTAAAGACAAGTTTTCAAGAGTAAGTTGTCAGCAGTGACACCGGTCACATCTCCCTTCTCCTTCATCCCCACCCTGGAGTGATTTGTGTGCTGGGCTGCAGCACAGCTTCTGTCTAAGAAGCCTGAGAATCTGTGAGCAGAAAGCTGCCTTCATGCTGGATTTTCTTATATCCTGATTTATATAAACTGGATCAGTAGGTCTGGTTCTTCCACAGGCTTATTTTACCTCCTAACTCTGTAGGCCTGCATTACTTTCTGGAGGCCCCCTGTGAAAAAAATAAACTATGTAGTGATTGTATGTGCATAGATGGATGACACCAAGATATATTGTCCAGACAGATATGCCTATGACAATGACCATGACAAACAAGACTACATTTATTGCATAGTTAGAGCAGTAAACTAGCCAGAGATAAGCAGCAATCCAAACATTTTATTGATCGTAGCAGAGTTGAAGCCTCTCTGGACAACCTGTGCCAATGTCATACCACTCTCATTGCAATTTCTCCCCGCTAATATCTAATTTGAATTTCCCTCACTGTAGCTTATGACTTTTGCCTTTTGTCCTTTTCCTGTGCCACTCAATGGAAAGCAATAGACAATTCTTCATATGCCCACTGCAGGCCCACGGGGGGTTTTGAAGTCTGTTTTGCCAGCTGAACTTCTGTTCAGTCCATTAGAAAATATGGCAATGCAGAAAATGAGGTAGAATTGAGAGCCTCGTGAATGAGGAAGAATAGCTGCTTGAAACTGCTAAGTCTAGGAACTACTAATAAGGAGGGTATGCCATGTAATCAAAATGAGAAGGTTCCCTTAGTAGTTTGTATCCATGTTTTGGTATCCATTTTAAATGCATGAGATGTGTTAGTAGTTAGGAATCAGACAGTTAGTCAGCAGTCAGATAAGAAGAAGCCTGTAAAGATTAACCTCAAAGGTTTTTCTTGTATCTGGTGAAATATATGGGACAAGAGCAGGACTCTCTGTAGTAAAGAGTCTTGGAAATACTTCCTTGCAATTTTGAGTTTGTTATTCATTAAGAATTTTTCATTGTTCCAGTACTGTGTCATTTTTTAGTCATGGAAGTTCCAGTCTATAGACAAAGTAATGATCTCTGGAATAGTTCATCAGTAAATCCAGCAGATTATTTTTTAATATCATATTCACCAAAATTATTGGAGATTATGTGCAAAGGAATATTGTCATGGCTTGTCATGACTGTAACTTAAAAACAGAATGGTCTTATTCAGAGTACACTGAATGTTCACTTTCTACAATCCTTCCTCCTACATACATTTAATCTTTAGTCATATCACTTAGTTTGGGTTATCCAGAACTACTATTATGAAATACTGCCATAGCAGCTTTTGCTCAGCTGATCAGGCTCAAATACTATTTTCACAATCTTCTTTCAACGTATGGAATTTTTATGCTATACCTGCATCTTTGTACAGTACTGGTCTCTAATAATCTGTTGGTTTTCTCCACATTTTACATTTCAAAATTAAATACAAGCCTCTCTCATTTCTCCTTAATAAATAAGAAAAAAATGTAGACTTCACTTCCATAAACATTAGTCACATTATTTCCTCTTTAGCATTTCAGCATTTTAGAATGCTTTTAAGAGAGCTTTCAGGTTTCCATTCACACGTTGGGGAAAACAAGTGTCAAGAAGAGTCACTTCTGTTCAGATCTAGTTTGTCAGCTCAGCTTTCACCGAAGGCTAGCTTCCACTTCAAGTGCTTGAGTAAGCACAAAATATGTTCATACGTAGACTGCTACAAGACATATTAGGTGTGAAGTGAAATGAGAATCTGCCTGGAACAGCTGTACTTCAGAGAATAACAGTGATTCATGCTTAGGAAGAGATTATGCTTAAATTCTGTCCAATTAAGTCACAAAGAATTATTTAAACATTCAGGAGTTAGCTGTGTCTTGGATTTTACTATTAGGCTTGTAGGACAAAACTGGCAATGGTTTAGACAGAAGCTGGCTATATGTGCTTTTTGAAATGCCTTTTTCTCAATAATATCAAAACTGAAATTAGTGACTGTGTTCTCTGCTGCTGTAAATGGTTTCAGCTCCATTGATTTCAAATTTATTTCCCACCTTTCACCACCACGGAATTTCTTCACTGATTTCTCAACTGGAACTGGCCTGCTTTTGAAGAAGATAAAACGTATCTCTCCACTGACAGTTGAGTATTATTGTAGTATATGTAAGATGTAGTGTATGTAAGAAACAGGTCTCTGGAGTGTAGTTCTTATTTAAATAAACCCCACAAAAGTACAGCCTGCCACGAATGCACACAGAGGCTGGCAGAATCTCCTGGTAGTCACCTGTGCTCAAGTGGGGGAACAGATGACTTATAAAACCATTCCTCCTGCATTCAGCAGTCCTTGGTGGTGATCACGCTTGTCCCCCTCCCTGGACCTACCAGCTCTTATCACACACACCCCCTTTTTTACTGACCAAACCTTTCTGAGAGCATTATATAAGCAGATAGTAAACCAAGATAAAGTGTTGGCATGTCACATGATTTCTCAACTAAGAGAATATTAATCAAAATGACTGAATTAAAATGGTTGTATCTTTGGTCTGTGGTGTTAAACGATGGCTGATGTAAATATGGGTTGCCTGAACATGAATTGTTGGAGGACTGTGTGTAAGAGAGATGTTAGCATGGGAAAGGATTGGGAAACTGGCTGACATTACTGCCAAAACAGCTGACATGGGGTGCTAAACCAAACCAGGTAAGAAATGTGAGTGAGTGTGGACAGACTTGAGGTCTTGATGAAAAAAAAGAAATTAAAATTGCTGTGAAGGAGAAGCAGGGCGGTGATTGGGTTGCATAATGTTGTTAGGCTGATGGAGGCGGTGATTTCCATGCTGTGTTGTGTGGAGATGGGATGGCTGGCAGTGACAGCTGGCAGGTATCGGAGGGGCTAAAGAGCAGAGAGAGGTAGTAATCAAGTGATTGCGTGATTAGGGTTTGGCAGAAGCTGTCAGACTGTACAAGGTGAGATATTTAATAGATAAATGAAGAATAAATGGCTTATATTTGGACCTGGTTCCAGTTATCCTATCATGAGCTTAGCAAATTATTGCTAATACCGAATGCTTACCAAGTTAGCAAGGCAAACATTTTCAAGCTTGCAGTATACAGAATCAGAGGCAGGCCATAGTTAAGGGTTGGGGATTGGACTGTGGCTAGTAATGACCAATAAAACCCCTTGAAGACAGGCTAGAAGACAGTTTAAGATCGACTGAACCTTTCCAGGCTGGGAGCAAAAGAAGAAGAAGCTGTCCTGAAATCATAGCAGAGAGTGCTGACCGCTCCCTTCCCCTCTCTCCGGGATAACATCAAGCCCTGGCCTCCCTTTAGTAACAGAGGGAATGCTGAGCCTGCGTGGAAAAGGGGACAGAGAATCCACAGGAAGGAGGGTGACATAGAGCTTGAACTGGCTATGAAGGGAGGGTATGTCTATCTGAAGAAAGGATGTTTGTTTTATTTTTTGTGAAGCAATAACCAGTCCATTTTCTCTATGTAATTATTGGTTGCAATTACAGCTCCCATTACAAAATGACAGGGTAAGAAAGAGAGGCAGCACAGAAAATGAGTACTGCTAAACAGGGAAGAGGGGAAAGCACTGCTTAAGCTTACCCAAACAAAATGTTTAAGTACAGTGCTGATGCAAACAGCAGTCTATCTGTGCCCTATCAATCTACAAACTGTGGGTGGTTCTTCCACTTCCAGTTCTGAAATGAATGACCAGGGTTTAAGCATTCTGCTTTAATTATAGGATGATGGTTAAAATGCCTGACTCTTGGGTATGTCTGGAGTGTTGATGAGGCATCTTCTGTCCTTGTATCTCAGGAGAGAGATGGACATGTTTGGCTAAATGCGCCCTAAATGTCCTCTGGTTGATGTCTGAGAAAGACTTTTACCAGGATTCAGCTGAGATCACAGACATCAAGGGATATAATTAGGCTGCCCATGGCATTTTCTTAAACTAGACTACGATATGCAATGCCATCCATGGCTAGATGCTGGATTGTAGAGTTATGTGATAAAGTCAGCAATAAAGACCAAGAATAAGAAACACAAACTTCCTTAAGTGTGCCTGCATAGAAGAGTTCTCAAAGTGAACAGCTGCTTGTATCTGAATACAGGCTACACAAGACTGCCCTATATTTTTACAAGGGAGGATTCTTGCCCTGAGTGCTTACAATATTTTTCCTGGTTTCATTTTTAAGACTAGGATAGCTACAGATAGTGAAGAACACCATCTGATGATTCAGAGCAATACCGAATGCTTACCAAGTTAGCAAGGCAAACATTTTCAAGCTTGCAGTACACAGAATCAGAGGCAGGCCATAGTTAAGGGTTGGGGACGGGACTGTGGCAAGTAATGACCAAAAAAACCCCTTGAAGACAGGCTAGAAAACTGATTCAATATGAGCTTCCAGTTACAACACTGTGGCTATAGGAGTGAAGTGACTGAAGGGTATATCACCTGATGCCTGAGGGAGGAGTGAAGATCTAGCTCCATTGCAGCAGGAGGGCTCAGATGCTCAATGGTCCAACACTGGCTTCAGTGCAGGGAAGCAAGACTTTTCCAAACCCACAGGTGTCACTAGGAAAGGCTGACACAATAGGCCCTGGAAATTCAGGACTTAAAATCTGGTTTCTCCTCCTCACAGGGTTTCCTACTTCCTGCTGAGTTCCAGTTTCACAGAAGCTGGTATAGAAGATTCTGCCTGCCAGGGAAACTGTGGGACGCTGAGTGGATGGCTGGAACATGCTGTCATGACAGAAAGAGACTCCCAAGACCGTTGAACAGAACTGACACTTCAAAACTGTGACAGCATAATTACATTAAAGCAAACTAACAGCTCCGCCTCCCTGCAGGGTAGCAATAATTTTACCTTTGTATTTGGCACTGGTGTAGGCACTGGAATACTACTTCTGATTTGGTTCAGTAATGCAGGAGAGTTACTGGAAAACTGGGAATCACCAGAGCACATTTAGGAGGAGGATGAAGGGACTGGAAAAGCACCAGCTTATAAAGCTCAAGCTTGAAGATGAACTTAAGAGGAGTCTTGATCTTGGTGTATTTATTGTATTTGTTACAGAAATCCTGTAAAAAAGGGATTTTCAGTTTATCAATCCATGATGTAAGAGGATCCAATGGATGGAAAACTGAAGCTCAGAAATTAGTACCACAAATAATTCACATTTGAATGGGAAAGATGACTATGGGAAAAACATACTAACTATTTGATGGTTGCTTCATCATTGTTTATTTTTAATCAAAACTAAATGCTTTTCTGAAGACAGTGTTCTAGTTACCCTAAATAGCTGATGGTGGCCCTGGTTCATATTTGTATCTATTTGTTCAGCAAGCGTGCTATCCTGCTATCATTTAACTTGGTTTTGCTACTAAGTTAGAAAACAAAGCAGACCCATAGTCCATCTGGATGAGAGACTGGGTTTTCACTTTTTGTGCTTAAAACATAGTTTATAACTATAATTCATGCTCAGTGGACAAGGGCTTTCCCTCTGTTGTGAGCTGACAAAACGAAGCTACGTGGATTGCGAGATACTAGGTTAAGCATCACCCTTCTTGACATAAAGTCAAACTAAATCTATGCTGAATCATTTGTTTGGAAATTGGATCCAATTATCTTAAATTGGTCATTCCAGCCTAACAGAGCAGTAAAGGGCACTGTATTTGTTGATGTATTTGACCCTGACATTCTAGTCATGTCAAAACGTGTATGCACTATACTTCCAGCTTAATTCACATTGCACAGTACCCTCCCAAATGCTGTGCTCAGAACAAATGATAAAAGGGCTGTCGGTATTCCAAACATCAGAAGTTTTACTGATCTAAAGCAGAAAATTACTTCTGAATTTTTAATTGACAGGATATTAAAAATTGTTTTGACTTGTAGAGTATGACTGTCACCAAAATCAGTATAGTCATGTCTGTTTCTTAACTGAGGGGTTTTTAATGTTCAAATGTTGCCCAAAGGATGAAAGGAAAAAGACTATTAAGAAAAGGGTGAATTTCTTTTACAGTTCTAATCCTCAAGTAAGCATAGAGCCAAAATAAATGAATGAAGCGTAACACCTGTTTTCTCAAATTGTGTATTACCCACTAGATCAACCACGTAGGGCCTGTTCTGACATAGTCAAATTGAAATGCAGCTAAATGTGTTGCTGGAGAGGAACCGCTGCTTAGGTGAGTTTTTCCAGAGTGGTGGTCCCCAGTACTTTAGCAATTATGATATTACACATGACATCAGAATAAAATATGAAAACTTCTCTATACAACCTTAGGACCTACTTAGGAATTTCCAAGGAGAAATGCAAATCTATACTGAGTATCTGGCCACATCTTTCTTTAAAACCACATTGCCTAATATACTTTTCACACGTGTATTAGTAATCCCACCTTGCTGTCATACAGATTATTAATATGACATTTTCAAAGGGCAGCTTCCATTCCATCACATTTTTGGGGGCTTACATTTAACTAGCTTTGGTTATTTGTGTCGCAAGCAATTCACTGGACTAGTTACGCACTTGTACTTTTAAGAAAACTTTTACACTGAAATTTTTCGTAGTAGAGCTGCTTCTAACATAAAATTTACTTCTGAGAACTGAATCTGGGGGTATGTTTGTCTGCTTGTGAAGGGGGCGGTAACACAGGCAAGTGGAACAAAAGCATGAAGGAGGAGAAACTGAACAAAACAGAATAAAACATACCAGAACTATGTTACTGGGTCTTAAATGGAGTAGCATAATCTGGAGTTGCAAGCTGCCATAAATTGTTAGCAATAATCTTGTCCGTGCTGGGGGTCACAGTGAAGCAAATGAGGAAACTCACTAAGGCACAACAGGGAAATGCACTAAAGCACCTGAGTACTGCAGGGGCCGTGGCCATCACGTTTCAGCGCACCGCTCCTGCGGGCATTGCCATCCCAAAGGGTATTGCAGCTCCTGATTGCCACGTGGAAACGTTCTGAGGCGGCAAGGCAGCAAGCAGTAACACTCAGTGTTTATTTGCATCACTGCACAGACTAAAACAGCCGCTTCTCTGCATCACGTCACTACATTTTTGCTTCCAGATTACCTACAACTATCTTTTAGGGTATCTTTAAGGGAGTGGCTAGGTACATAGCAACGCAGTATGATAAATGTAAGAAAAACGACCATCCATAGAATCATAGAATCATAGAATTGCCCAGGCCGGAAGGGACCCCCAAAGGTCATCTAGTCCGACCTCCCCGCAGTCAGCAGGGACACCCCCAACTAGACCAGGTTGCCCAGGGCCTCGTCGAGCCTCTCCTTGAATATCTCCAGGGCTGGGGCCAATACTGTTTAACATTTTTATCAATGATATAGACAGGGGGATTAAAGGCACCATCAGCAAGTTTGCGTACGACTCCAAGCTGTGTGGTGTTGTCGATACACCAGAGGGACGGGATGTCATCCAAAAGGATCTGGACAGGCTGGAGAGGTGGGCCCAGGTGAACCTCATGAGGTTCAACAAGAGTAAATGCAAGGTTCTGCACCTGGGCCAGAACAATCCTCACCATCAGTACAGGCTAGGGGGTGAGGTATTAGAAAGCATCCCTGAGGAAAGGGACTTGGGGGTGCTGGTGGACGAGAAGCTGGACATGAGCAGGCAGTGTGCAGCTGCAGCCCAGAAGGCCAATCACATCCTGGGCTGCATCAAAAGATGCGTTGCCAGCAGGTCCAGAGAGGTGATTCTGCCACTTTACTCTG
>NW_015090986.1:2374493-2387855 GCF_001431845.1 Calidris pugnax | reverse complement strand
AGCATCTCAGGCACACTAGCACAGAGGCTCCTTGATTGGATGGAGGCGATGGGGAAGTTGCTGGGAAGATGGTGGCCGTCCCGTTAGACACCCGTTAGACACCCGTTAGACACCCGTTAGACACCCGCGTAGACCTGTTTTGTTCAATAAAATTTCATGTGTAAAAAGGAGACTCAGGCCAGAGGGATGCGGCTGTTGGTCTGGTGCAGAGCAAGGTGGTCTCAGAGGCCCTCTCCGAGCTGCCGGCTCCTGCCTTTCGCAGGCGGAGGCCTTCCTCAGGCTTTCTGCTTTCTCTCCACCAAGGGCATCTTTCCCTTGGTGACTGCCATCATGGCAGTCAGGTGAAGTCCCTGCAGACTGGAAGAAGGGGAACATCACACCCATTTTTAAAAAGGGTAGAAAGGAGGACCCTGGGGACTACTGACCTGTCAGCCTCACCTCTGTGCCTGGGAAGGTCATGGAACAGATCCTCCTAGATGCCATGCTTGGGCACAATAAGGACAGGGAGGTGATCCAGGACACCCAACATGGCTTTACTAGGGGCAGGTCCTGCTCGACTAACCTAGTGGCCTTCTATGATAAAGTGACTGGGTCAGTAGACAAGGGGTAACCTATGGATGTGATCTATCTGGATTTCTGTAAGGCCTTTGACACGGTCCCCCACAACATCCTGATTGCCAAATTGGAGGGGTACGGATTTGATGGGTGGACTGTTCAGTGGATAAGGAACTGGCTAGATGGTCACATCCAGAGGGTGGTACTCAATGGCTCAAAGTCCAGATGGAAACCAGTCACAAGTGGTGTTCCTCAAGGGTCCGTGCTGGGGCCAGTGCTGTTTAACATTTTTATCAATGATATAGACAGGGAGATTAAAGGCACCATCAGCAAGTTTGCGGACGATACCAAGCTGTGTGGTGTTGTCGATACACCAGAGGGACGGGATGTCATCCAAAGGGACCTGGACAGGCTGGAGAGGTGGGCCCAGGTGAACCTCATGAGGTTCAACAAGAGCAAATGCAAGGTTCTGCACCTGGGCCGGAACAATCCTCGCCACCAATACAAACTAGGGGGTGAGGTATTGGAAAGCAGCCCTGAGGAAAGGGACTTGGGGGTGCTGGTGGACGAGAAGCTGGACATGAGCAGGCAGTGTGCAGCTGCAGCCCAGAAGGCCAATCGCATCCTGGGCTGCATCAAAAGATGCGTTGCCAGCAGGTCCAGAGAGGTGATTCTGCCACTTTACTCTGCTCTGGTGAGACCTCACCTGGAGTACTGTGTGCAGGTCTGGAGCCCTCAATATAAGAAGGACATGGACCTGATGGAGAGGGTCCAGAGGAGGGCCACAAGGATGATCAGGGGGATGGAGCACCTCTGCTACGAGGACAGGCTGAGGGAGCTGGGGTTGTTCAGCCTGGGGAAGAGGAGGATCCAGGGAGACCTAATAGTGGCCTTCCAGTACCTGAAGGGGGCCTACAGCAAGGCTGGGGAGAACCTGTTTAGAAAGGCCTGCAGTGACAGGACGAGGGGAAATGGCTTCAAGCTGGAGGGGAACAGATTTAGACTGGAGGAGAGGGTTCTTTACTGTGAGGGTGGTGGAGCACTGGAACAGGTTGCCCAGGGAGGTGGTTGCCCCCTCCCTAGTAGCGGGCGAGAGCAGGCAGAAGCGTGGTCCCCAGGATCGAAGCCAGTGGAGCCCTGCAGGGCTGATGGGCCGTGCCACAGTGCTCTCCTCGTCATGGCTTCACCGGAGGCTGCTATTCACTATCCCCTCCGAGAGCTACTGCACTTCACCCTGGTCTGCCCAAGCTCCAGGGCAGCGCTACAGCTACAAAATGCCCAAAACTGTAATGCGGTGGTGGTAGGAGGCGGGGGGGGGGGGGGGAAGCCCAACCAACCCCGACGCCCACTAAGAATCATGAGAGCCTGCCGCCACCCCGACACCACGGCTACTACTGCACGCTTCCCTTCCTGGAACCGGGCAAAAGACAAAAAACAACCCCAAAACGTGAAAACACGCAGGCCCGAACGCCTCTTGTCAGGGAGGCGACGCTGCCCACAACGCCTGGGGTGACCCTCACACAGGCAATGGCCCACCGGGTCGCCGCGGCGCGGACAGAGGCTTCCACCCCTACCGGCCCGGTGCCCGCCACCGGCAAACGGCCGCCCGGGGCCTCCCGGCACCGCTCTTGTGGCCGAGCGCCCGCCCGGGGCCTGCGAAGGCAGAACCGCCCGTGAGCGCCGCGCGGGGCGAATAACGGGCCCCGCCGGGGGCAGCCGGAGCGGGCGGTGACGAGGCCCCGCCCTCCCCACGTGACTCGCCGGGGCCACGCCCGCCGCCCCCCGCCGCGGAGGGGGCCGGGCCGGGCAGGGCCGGGGCAGGGGCGAGGGCCGGGCGGCGGCGCTTTTTGACCCTCGTCCGTTTCCGTATCGCGGCTCTGCGCGGCGGAGGTCGTGCCGGCAGCCGGGCCCATGGAGCGGGGTGCGGCGGCGCCTGTGTGGCGGCTCCGCGCCGGCGGCGGCCACCGGGACCGCGACCGGGCTCACCCTCCGCCGCCGCGGGAGGAGGAGGGGGACGACGACGACGGTGGCGGAGACACGGGCGGGAAGAAGCGTGGCGGGTCGCGGCGGCGGCGGCGGCTGGTGGTGCCGCTGTCCGAGGGCCGGGGGGCGCCGGCGGTGCTGCTGTACCTGCTGGGGCTGCGGGCGCTGGTGCAGCTCTCGCACCGGCAGCTGCTCAGCCAGCCCTCCCCCGCCGGTCCCCGCGACTTCAGCGCCCCCCGCGCCAGGTGCGGCGGGATGGCGGCTCCCGGCGGGGCAGCCCCGAGACCTGCCCCGTGTCGGGGGCAGAGTCCGGCCGGCCTTACCCCGGGTGCCCTTGGCCGCCCCGCAGGCCGTGCGGGGTCCCTGTGGGGAGCCGTGTGGCCGCCGGCTGAGGGGCGGTCGGCCTTTGCGGGGCCCCGTGTCCTGCCCCGGCCTGGGGAGAGCTCGGAGCTCGGGCGGGCGCGTTGGGGAAGGGGGTGAAGCTGCTGCCGGGGCTCCTGCTCCCCTTTGGCCACCTCTTCAAGGTGCTGCTTCCAGCCTGACCCAGCGCTGCGCCCTCCGCGGGTTCATTCTCAGAGCGTTAAGTTTCTTGGCGGGTTTTTAAACGGGTGTGAATCTTGCAGAGAGCGTGCACGTCCAGGCTTTCAGGGAAGAGCGTGTGTGCTTATGCAGAACCTCGCTAAAGATAAAATCTTTAGTGTCTCCTTTCGCCCTTCCATTTCCTTTTGGATTGACATGTTCAAACCAGAAAAACAGTAGTTTGTTTTAATGTCGTGTAAGATAGGATGAGGGGCCCTGAGTAAAGATCAGTACTGTGTGCCCGTTACCATAATGATCTTTGGCATCTTGTCTGCAGTTATGGGCTAATGGGCTTTATTCTCTTCCACTTACTGTCAGTTTCGCAATAGAACAATGAACAAAAATGTTACAGTTCTAGATAAGTTACATGCTAAATGTTGAACATGTTGATGTTGAATGTGTAATTTATCTCTTACAGGGGCTATCTTGACAACATAACAGCAATTGGGCCCAGAACAGTTGGAAGTCCAGAAAATGAAGTTCTTGCAGTTAACTACCTCTTAGAACAAATTAGGGCAATAGAAAGAGAAAGCACAGATGCTCACAAGTTATCCGTAGACATACAGAGGCCCACAGGCTCCTTCAGCATTGACTTTTTAGGAGGCTTTACTAGTTACTATGCAAACATAACCAATGTTGTAGTGAAGCTGGAACCACGAAACGGAGCTGAGCATGCAGTGTTATCCAATTGTCACTTTGATTCCGTACCAAATACCCCGGGTAGGTCCACGTGTTCCTTCTGCGTTTCTGTATATTACGTGGGTGGCAGAGCTTGGCTCGCTGTCTTCTCACACCAAGTAGCCTTATAGCCACATGCTAGAATACTGCATGTGTCAGCTATTCTGCTTGATCTCAGTGAGATTCAGTATTTAGAGTGACCAGTTGGTCCTGTTGCAGTAAGGGTTTCACTCTGACTTTCTGGTAGGCAGCAAATTGCAGATACTGTATTTAGATTTCTGCAAAGTGCTTCTACAAAAAGCAGTGTTATATCTGCTTTTCTTGTAATTTGCTGTTTATGCATGTAGTTTGTGTGCTGCTTCCGCCTGCCGTTCAGGTCTTTCCATACTTCTGTGCTCTTTCTTTCTCAGGGTGCTTTGTGCTAGACACTGTTCCCACCCCTATTAACCAGCCTGTGTTTTGCCCTCCCTTTGCTGGTATCGTACTTTATCTCAAGTTCTTAGTGTGATATCCTTAAGCTATGCCAATTTCTTTTCCTTTCTGCATTCAAAGCTTCTGTCTCAACAGACTGTAGTGATCAAAGATTAAGGTGCTGTTGCCGTGTAGTGTATATATCTCTCTCACTACTTGCACTGCTGCATCCTCTCTTACTCTTGTCCCTCTGCATTCTTATAAATCTAATCATGTTGAATAATTATTGCAGCCAGGGTGTGAACAGCTTTGTAAATACATGGTTTTAACAGTGCTAGGAAGGTAGGGAACTGAAAACAGCACAAAAACATCTGTTGTAACACTCAGCCACAGGTGTGCGTCTGTTACTGCAGTTGAAAAATACCTACAGATTTCAGTCACCAACAGCTCAGCTTTTACTGAAATGTCTTCATTTACACGCCATACGATAGCTTATTTTTGGGAGCGAACCTTCTGTTCTTTAGCACATGCTTCATTATTGAGAAACCAGTAGAGTGTTAGCTAGAGAAACAAAGCACATGTGCTTTTTTCTGTCAACAAATAGTATACAGAACTTCTCTTTCTCCTGAATCATATTTAGGTAAGATGAGTTTCCAAATTAAGCTTAATAACTGCATGATTATTATACACGCTCTGTGATTTAGGAACTGCAGAGGTGCTAATTACTGTATTTATAGTCTAAATATGGCTGCCTAGACTTGGAAAGTATACTTCACAGGCGTAATACAATGATTGTTGAAAACTGTCTTTAAATTAATGTCTTGTGTAAATTGTGTGTCTACTTCTATGGATTGTAATGCAAGATTATGTCTGCATCAATTACTTTCTTTACAGTTACTTAGACAGTAAAATATTTCACCAACTTTGCACAGAGGTGCCAACAAATATTAGTGATTTGTATAGTGGTTTAGAGAAATCTGCGGAGGAGCTTGAAGTCAGCCTGAATGCTTGCCCTTAATCACAAAGCAGCCCAGCCCTTTACCACAACAGTGAGGAGCTGCTCTTTTATTTTCTTTGTGTGAAACTTGGGTACAAGCTAAGCAAGAACATTTTGTTTTCTGTTCTGCAGTTTACTTGCTTACAGTATTTTTCATTACCCAAAAGGTGTTATTTAACTGGAATCAACAGGACTCAGTGATCAATGAGTAATATATTGGAAAATTAGACAATAAAACATAATCTGCTGTTGATGCTTATGCATACAAGACAAGTAAATCAAAACTTAGTAAACCACTAGACCTTCAGTGTTAGAAAGCTTAAGTTCCTTGTGAAGGAAAAACATAAGCTGTAAACTCCTAAAATATGTCTCTTGTTCTAATAATACTAATTTTCAGTTTATATGACCTATATGATTCTTTTCTAATAAACTTGAAGGCAGAAATAGCCTTGAAATTATCATCACAGATGCAGCTGATAACATGATTTTCTTAGGTTACTCGTATTTGCCATAAAAACTTTTAAACTACCATCAGTTTTGTTTTATATGAAGTATTTGAGGATTATACTTTCTCTGTGAGCTTGTGTCATGATCTGTGGCTACATGGCTGCTTTAATCAGTTGTAAACCTGTATGTCTGTTGAAACCAGTAACTTTTTATTTTTTGTAGCTTCACAGCAAGATAGATAAAGTAGATAAAGTCTTTAATCTTGCTGAAAACTATAATCGTTGCAGACTTTTCAACACAGCATAAGTTGCATAAAAGAACTCAGTGGGGGGAAGAGTAGAAACCGATAAATTTGGGTAGCAATATAATCAGGGCTTTAAATCAAATAGTTTTGGGGCGCTTTTTGGAAAGCTTTTGGCAGAACAAGGCGTTAATTTCTGAGAAATAGGTTGGAGAAGAGTGTACTGGAAAGATTTTGGTTTTGTTATTTATTTAGTCTCATTGCAGGGGAGGTTGGACGAGATGACCTTTAAAGGTCCCTGCCAACTCAAACTATTCTATGCTGAGGCCTCACCATGCTCCTCTTCTTATCTCAGTGCATGTCAACATCATGTGTACAACCCAGCCCTAAAGGAATGAGGTTAAATTTCTCTGCTCCCAAATTTTACTGATAAGGCTGAGGAAGGGAGGTGCTAGAGGTTACACCAAAGTAAGGGAAATGGGGCCATGGGAGACCTAGGCTAAAAGTTGGATGCTTAATCAAGACAGAAAACTGGTGGGGTGCGGGAGGAGGTATGAGGAAGGGTGGTGGAAGGCATCTGATCATGGACATACTGTTTTATGATGTGTACTTTCATTTTAAGAATGTTATAAAGGTGTGAATTTCAGTGTTTCCTTTGCTTTATTTTGCAGTCTTGGCCTTATGTTACTTTGAGGATTTGTCCGCTTCCTTGAATGCATTGTAACAGTGTAGAATGCTTTAGGGTGGCTTATGTGGGAATGTTTATTTTTAAAAATTTACCTATGATGTAAGTGAAAATTAAGTCCTTGTTTATTTGCATTGTTCTTAGGAGAGTAGGTAGTGATCACTTTGCTCGCTTAGTAACCTGGTTAGTCTGCTGCTCTCAAATGCTGGTATTGGATCTGATATCTGGTGCTTCATTCACTCAGCTTTTGAACATTATTTTTCTTTCTGCTGTTGCTTTTAACTATTATAGGCACAGGGTACAAGCAGTAGCAGCAAATACGCTAGAGCCTGACATAGTTTTACTTTGGTTAGATTAAGTGACTGAGTTAGCATGAAGTTCTTTTTTTTCTCTGGTGTTTGTTGCAATTCTGTGTGTTTGTTGTAAACCGTGCTATTCTGCCAGGTGCCAGCGATGATGCTGTTAGCTGTGCAGTCATGCTTGAAATACTCAACACGCTTTCAAAATCATCAGAGCCCCTGCAGCATGCTGTCATATTTTTATTTAATGGCGCAGAAGAAAATATCTTGCAGGTGAGCATGTGCCAGAATTATAAAATGTATATCCAAGCTGTGTGTTAAGGCTCTGACAAAGGAAAGAGTAACTGCAGATACAGCCTGTATTTAATCTGTTGAAACATTAGTGAAATGCCAGCCTTAATGTTCTGAGGAGACTGTGTTTGGTTTCAAAGGGAAAAATATCCTTAGATTAAGAATACTGTCCATATTAATGTAATTAGAAGACTTGGATTTTCTGCATCTGTTTGTGTTGTAAGTGATTTGGCAGCCTTGTTCAATCTTGAGTTATGATCATACGTGATGGAAAATCTGAAAGATATTTGACCTATATTTTTTTTGTTTGTTTTCCCATCAAGGCTAGTCACGGCTTCATTACACAACATGAGTGGGCCAAGTCAATTAGAGCTTTTATTAACCTGGAGGCAGCAGGTGTAGGAGGAAAAGAACTTGTTTTTCAAACAGGTATGAGCTTGCATTGTGTCCACTTTCTACTCTAGGATAATTTGATAATAAACAATGTAGACTTGAAGGAGTATTGAAAGTGACTCGTAAGCAAAAGACAGGAGAACCTCTGTGCCTCTTTCCCAACCCTGTGCAGTGAATAAGTTGCCCTCCATCTTTAGATACATGTAGGCTAAAGCACTGCCACACAAGGTGGGAAGCATGTGTAGAACAGAATTACAGAAGTTGCATTTCCCTATTACATCAGGGTAATAAGGAGAAAAACAGGTTTGGGTATCTCGTATATCTTGTGTACTCATATTTTCATAAATTTTATTTAGTTTTCACAGCAGTTCTTTCAAAATCTTTGCAGGGAGATGTTGGCATTAGACTCTTTCTGCTGCTCAGGAAGCAGCAAAACTTCTGTGGAAACTCTGCTAAAGATTGTGACTTGGCAACAGCATTAAAACTTTAGTGACTTCCTATGCATTATTTCTATAATATATATTGTTTATAATATATACTTTATCTAAAGATACATACCCTAACTGAAGTTCAGAAAAGTACTTGTTGTGAACTTTCTACTCTTTATTAGGACCTGAGAATCCTTGGTTGGTGCAAGCTTATGTAGTTGCAGCCAAACATCCCTTTGCCTCTGTGGTGGCACAGGAGATATTTCAGAGTGGTATTATCCCAGCAGATACAGACTTCCGTATCTACAGGGACTTCGGCAATGTTCCAGGTATGTTACCAGAGGACACATCAATGCACATTATGGAATCATTTGTCTTGAGTTTATAACAAGGAGACTGTTCTTCAGTCCACTACCTGAAGGTCCTCAAATCTGGTTTGTCTTTCAGTTTGGGAGCAAGTTTTCCTGCTTTTTTTCAAAGGCAAGAGCCTTTAGATTTCATTTGTTGTGTAAGTTGTTAAGGATGTTTTTTTTGGAGTTTCTTCCAGGAAGAAACTACATGGAAGAAAAGTTTCCTGAAAATCAGGAAAATGCTCCAGAATTAAATATTCTGGTTTGAAACATTTTGGTAACAATGCTAATAACCTTGTTGCAGGTATTGAATCTCTGTACGTAATGGATAAACTAAAATAATCTTTTTTAAGGTAGTGACTTAGTGATTAATGCATTTTCATTACCTTTTTTTTTTTTTCAAAATCAAGGACAGGACATCAGTTTGCTTATCTGTTTACAGTTTGTTGTCCATTCTACAGAGAATGACTGGTGGCAAAAAAATGTGGAACACACAGTGCAAACACAATTCAAAGGAATCTAAACTTCTGTAAAATCTGTGCTGTTTGGCACAGGTTGTCATTGGAGTCGCTTTCAAGAAAAGTGATATTTCTGAACTGATTCTTGGAACAAAATGTGTTGGCATATTCTGAACTGTTCGAAAATACGCTTCTAGCCTGAAAGTAAAGTAGCTGATTTGGCACAATGTGTACATTATTTTTTTCAGAATTGTACCTGGATCATAAATGGTAAATAAATACTCACTGCCCTTTTTTTTTTTTTTTTTTTTCCCTAAACAAATAGAAATAGTAATCGAGTAAAAGAATTAGTTTGATCCTTTTTGTCCACTGGTAGAATTGAGGTCTGATTTGTGAAACTTCTGCAAAACTGTGAGGATTCAGATTGCATACAGCAGCTTTTTGCATATGCAGCTGAGGGTGTGGGTGTTTGGGATACACTGAATGTGTAATTAATTTTTGCGTAATATCTTTTTTTGTTTGTAAGGGTGTTTTTTCTTTATTTTTACAAATTATTTGAACTTTTAAAGCTCTTTTAAGAGTTTTCAGACTGGCTATTTGAAAAGCTGTTTACAAATTGGAAGTAAAAAGAACACACCTGGTATTTTGAGCAGCTGTTTCTGTAGTTCCACAGTACTGCTTTTTATTACTTGTCAGCATGGATCTCTATTGATGTTTTAATAGTAAATGTTTGGAAATCACGTTGTATATCTTTTCTGAAGTTGAGATGACTTAAGAATTTTCATGTTTCTCAAGTAGAGATCAGTTTCTCTACAGATGTCATGCAAATCAATACATTAGAAAAGACTGTTATTTAAAAATGTTTTTAAAGTGTCTTTTTTTTAAACACACATGGAATCTCAGTGTTTCTTCTACAAAGCAGACTATTTGGTTCATCTTAAAGGGTAATGAGTGGGCTACAAAGTAGAGCAAACTTTTCTGTGGAATGTATCCAAGGCTTTCCCATGTTTGTTTTGGGGTTTTAGGTTTACATAATTTCAAACATGTTTTTTCTCTCTTTGTAGGAATAGATTTGGCTTTTATTGAGAATGGCTACATTTATCATACAGAATACGACACATCAGACAGAATTTTAACAGATTCCATTCAGAGAGCAGGTTGGTGTTTCTCAATAATTTTGGTGATTTACTAACGAGTAGTGTTGTAGCTGCTTTTTCATTTTGCTATTAAGACCACCATAACAAGAAATTCATCAATTTAAGTATGAATTTAGAATATGCTAGATACGTTCTAAAGAACAAAGAATTGACAGAATGCATGTCTTTGAAATACAAAGGAAATATGTTTGGTCAACTTGGGAAGATAAACTTTATCAGTATCCAGTGATGTTGATTTGAAAGTATCTGTGGAATCCTATAAAGGTTATAATCTAGCCTTTTATACATGACTGTTCAGCATTCTGAGTTCCTTTTCTCTCAGTAAGTCCTCTTACTAATTAATGTGCATGATGAGAAGCTTATGGTTAGGTTGGAGGCACAAAGACTGATCCACCAACAGAACTTTTTCTTGTAGAAGGGACCTCACTTATGTGGTAGCACACAGACTGTGGATAAACAGGATTTATTTTCTACTAACAGTTTGTGCTCATAGCAGGCTGTTTGACAGACTGCAGTAAAGAAAATGACAGTAAGACCTTTAGTTTCCCAGGAAGAACTAACATAATCCTAAATGCCTCCAGGATTTTTACAATTTCCCTCTTTAAGCTTATACAGAAGCCAGCTTAGACAACCAGCATGAATAAGTTTTAAACACTTTTTTGCATCAGTGCATTTACAAGACAGAAAGTAACATGTCTAAATTCCTGTTGGAAAGATGATTTCACTGGTCATGGTGATTACGCAGAACATCTCTTGTTAAATGTATCACAGCCAAAAAAAAAAAAAAAACAAAACAAAACTCTTCAGCCAATAAGCACTCCTACAGGTCACGTAAAAGCAAAATAAAAGTTGAGAACAATTGTTCTCACTTGATTGCATGTGTTTTGGCTGCACTGTGGGAAAGAAAAAGGTGGTTGGTACCTGTAGGCTACAAAGGAATCCACCTTACAATCGTCTAGGGAAAGAAAGGCAGGTAATTCATGTTCATTGAAACATTGAGGGGGTTACTGCTGGAAAGGAGAAGAGGAGGAAGATTAGGAAATTATAAACTCTTCTATGGGTCAGCCTTGAAATCCAACGGTTTAATATCAGACCCGAAGAAGGGCTGATGGGCTGAAAGGTTGACTACTCCCTTCATTGCAACAGAGCTTAAATACATGAAGCTTCCCAAGTCTACTGATTTTAGTGACAGCTGCCTAGATTAACTCATGAAAGTACTATGCTGTGCATACTGTTAAATACCTATTTCAGAATAATCAGTTGTATATTCGTTTCTTCTTTAAGGATATCTCAATACAGCTTTATTTTTAAGAACACGTATTTAAAAGAATGCTGTGTACTAATTCATCAACCTTAATGTAGTTATGTTGTGTATCTGCTTTTTTAATAGGTGACAATATTCTAGCTGTACTAAAATACCTAGCAACATCAGATAAGTTGGCTAAATCTTCTGAGTATCGACACGGAAATGTTGTGTTCTTTGATGTACTTGGTTTATTTGTCCTGGCTTATCCTGCCCGTGTTGGCACCATCATGAACTACGTAACAGCAGCAATTGCTTTTCTTTACTTAGGCAAGAAAGTATTACAGCCCAAAACCAGAGGTAAGTCTAGTTCTTAAAAAAAAAAAAAATCACATTACTCTTTACAGAATACTAATTAGTAGATGAAGAAGCGTTCAGGTGATTAAGGCATCTTTTTAATGAACTTCAGAAATAAATTTTAGGTGTGCAGCAGGCCATAGGAATTGCTCTGTGTTTAAATCTCTCAACTGTGAATAATTATGATGAAGAAAGACTGTGATAGGCCTAGAAGTCTAGCATTTATGAATCACAATTATTTCTCTTATCCTCTCATGAAGATTAAAATCAAATCTTTTTAAAGACCTGAAAATGGAAAAAAAAGATTTGCTTAGTATCTCTATAAACTCTTGGTTCTGTTAGCATAGGTGGGGCTTCAGAATCATGTTCCTTTAACACCTGTCAATAGGCAGGAGCAAATAAGAAAACAACAAATGGGAGAAAAAGGTAACAAAGATTAATAAAGGGTGTAAAACAAATCTTCTAGTTAGACCTTTTCAGGTATTTGTAGGAAAATACCTGTTTAAAAAAAAAAAACAAAAAAAAAAACAAAAAAAAAAACCAAAAAACCAACCCAAAGCAAAACACAGACGCACACACACCCCCTTGCTAAATCCAGCAAACGTTTTTGAAGTAAGAAAATGTTATGAGAAAACCAACTCCAATTTGTGTTGAGGTTTTTTGAGGCTTTATAGATGGTAGAGTGACTCCACTGTTTCCCTAGGGAAATTTTTACTGTCGGGAACGCAGTAATCCACAAAATACACTAGTATTCAGGGAATAAATCTTGCAGTCTAGAAGACTTGCAAAGAAATGGGCTAAATTATTTAGAACACGCTGTTAGGAAATCTTCAGAGTGTACTCGTGCAGTGTTATTCTGGTCATTAAGTAGTTACGCTGTGGGGTGCTTCCAGTCTTGATGGCAGTCTGCAGTAGCGCGCGTGACTGTGGAATGAAACTTCTTTTTGTTTTTCTTTTCGTCACAGCTGTTCAAAACCTGAAGAGATTATTTACTGCGTTTGGCCTAACGCTGTTGGGCTGGGTCTGCACGCTGGTGGCAGTCCTTATAGTGGCAGTGTTTGTCTCCGCCATCGGACGGTCTCTGTCTTGGTACAGCCATTTCTACGTGTCCGTGTTTCTGTACGGCACTGCGGCTGCAGCTCAGCTCATTCTTGTGCACACACTAGCCAAGAAGTTTTTCTACAAGGTAAGCTTGACATCCTCGCCAATGTTGAAGGGTAATGCGGTGCTCAATCTGTGGCAGACTTAATTTTTGAGTTGATTGAAAAGGTGCAAAGAATTTTCTGTATTGGACAGAAGTAGTTAAAAATATGAGCCAGCAGTGTGCCCAGGTGGCCAAGAAAGCCAATGGCATTCTGGCTTGTATCAAAAATAGTGTGACCAGCAGAAGTAGGGAGGTGATTGTGCCCCTGTACTCAGCACTGGTGAGGCCACACCTCGAGTATTGTGTCCAGTTTTGGGCACCTCAATACAAGAGAGATATCGAGGTGCTGGAGCGAGTGCAGAGGAGGGCAACGAAACTAGTGAGGGGGCTGGAAAACAAATCGTATGAGGAGCGGCTGAGGGAGTTGGGACTGTTTAGTATGAGGAAGAGGAGGCTGAGGGGAGACCTCATCACTCTCTACAACTACTTGAAAGGACACTGTAGAGAGGTTGGTGCTGGTCTCTTCTCGCAGGTAATTAGTGACAGAACGAGAGGGAATGGCTTCAAGCTCCAACAGGGTAGGTTTAGATTGAACATTAGGAAGGAATTTTTCACTGAAAGAGTGATAGGGCATTGGAACAGGCTGCCCAGGGAGGGGGTGGAGTC
>NW_015090986.1:2258102-2374241 GCF_001431845.1 Calidris pugnax | reverse complement strand
GTGAGGGGGCTGGAAAACAAATCGTATGAGGAGCGGCTGAGGGGGTTGGGACTGTTTAGTATGAGGAAGAGGAGGCTGAGGGGAGACCTCATCACTCTCTACAACTACGTGAAAGGACACTGTAGAGAGGTTGGTGCTGGTCTCTTCTCGCAGGTAATTAGTGACAGAACGAGAGGGAATGGCTTCAAGCTCCAACAGGGTAGGTTTAGACTGAACATTAGGAAGGAATTTTTCACCGAAAGAGTGATAGGGCATTGGAACAGGCTGCCCAGGGAGGTGGTGGAGTCACCATCCCTGGCTGTGTTTAAGGGACGTTTAGATGCAGTGCTAAGGGACATGGTGTAGGGGAGGACTTTGTAGAGTAGGGTAGATGGTTGGACTCGATGATCCCAAGGTCTCTTCCAACCTCAATGATTCTATGATTCTATGAAACGTTGCTGTAAAAATTGCCTCATCTCAGCATAGGGATTTCTCTACTAAATCAGAAAGTTAAGAGCTTTGTGATTTAAGGCTTTAGGACCTTTAGGAGGTGCTTCAGAAAAAAGGCAAAAACCTAGTAGAATACATTGTAAAGTACTGTTTCTTTTTCTGTCTCCACCTTCTCTTCTTGCTATCACTTTAGTGATAAGAGATCAGAGCAACAGCTGGAGAATTTAGGGGTTTTTGGTACCTTTCAATGTTCTTGATCATTACAGAATCTATATATATACACTCAAATGTTCTTTGAGTCCTACCGGATTCTTGCCTCTGAATGTACTTGTATGACAGGTTCCCTAAATTTAATAATTAATTTTGGTACAGTACCTACTTAAATATCTTTTAATATTTTTATTCTTTGTTTAATTTATCATTTACATTTTGTTGTGAAACTTGGAATTCCAGTTCTCTCTATTTTATTCTGTCATTTTATTATTCATGTTGTTTTGCTGATATCATTTGTATCCATACAAATTCATACAAATTTTCTAAGCAAATAATATGAGGGGTTTTTTAGGTGGTTCATATGAGAGTTTTTTTCTTACATCTACCAGAATTTCTAGTTCTGTCACGCTCTCTTCTAATACAGTAGTCTGCACTGTATAGAACTTTCTAAATGAAGCTCTTGTAAAAAATTTGAGTAGTCACCCTTCCCTCTATGATTATTCTGATTGTTAGTTGTTTTGACCACAGCTGGAAATGGGACAGAGCTCTTGATAGTCCATGTTCTTTTCTGCAATAGATGAAGGCCATTTAGGGTCCTTTTTTGCTTAGAATTCTTTCTTATGGACTAACCAGTACAATTTAACTTGCATAATACTATCATAATTATAGCTCATAAGAATCCCATATGTTTAGATGATAGTTTAATGGCTTTGCATTAAAAACAAATAGGGCCTTGAGGTGGTGCCTTGAGATATCTGACAGATGATGCTCTTTCAGGGCAGAAGTCGACTACTTGAGACTGGTAGGTTTAGATTTTAGGCACAGTAATATTTAGCTACTCAGCTTGCTGTAACTTATCTTCTCAGCTATTTGTACAAGCTTTGGGCAAGGGAATTTAGAAAACCAAAGTTGTCAGCCAAATCCAGCTTCATCCAGGTATTTGAAGAAGTTATTGAAATTTGTTTGTATGGAAAGTTCCAGATGAATCAATTATGTCTTTATCTGGAAGTGGGTTTTTAATCATTAGAGGAGAAGGAGTGTTAACTGGTATGTGTAAAATTTATAAAATAGAGATGATGTTACCATCTTCTGGTCTTTAAAACAAGCTGATGGGAGAGCATGCTTTGGCTAACTGTTTGGCTGTTCCGGGCTCTGGATCTACGTGCCTGCTGGTTGTCTGATCAGCAGATCAACCAATGTGATATCATGAGTCTCTTAATTTCCTTGCATGCTGGAGCTTGCAGTACACCATGGAGTTTGTACTGCCTCTGGAACTTACGTTGTACTTAAGAGTTGCATAAAGATTTTGAAAGCTCATCTCTTACTTGGCTGTCACAGGCAACGCCTGGGTGTTTTCTGTTAGTAGCTCAAGAACTTGTGAATTAATAAGCTTTTGTTTTGAAATAGATTTGGCAACTCGTTTTTTTTCTCTTTTTTTCGCATTTCATCCCAAAACTGAACTGGGTGCTTTCTGATAGACATTGTTCACACAAGGAGTCCTTCTTGCTACTAGCAAGATTCACAATAAAGACTTTTGTGCTACAAACACTGCAGCATTGCTGATATGACTTAAAATACAAAACCAAACCACATTTTTGATGGCTAAACTTCCTTCTTTTTATAAGCATATATGGTATTATCTGAGCCATACATATATTTTCTTCAGAACAAATGATATATTTTAAAAAGCTGACTTCCAAAGCGACAGCTGTGGCATGACGTATAGAGGCACCAGTGTAATAGTTGTGCTCTAATAGCAGTGCTTGTGTAAGAAGTGTATTAACAGCTGCTGTTCAAAAACAGGTTCAGAATCTCAGGACATACAGATAATTTTTTCAAGCATAAGTAGTATGTGAGTTTTATATACTGAACAAATACCAGTGCTTTTTATAAAAAGGCCCTATTTGCCTGTGTTTGTAAAACAGTAGCCTTCCACCTTCTTGGAGTTGTTATTTGTGCATTCTCTTCCTCCCTGTGCCCTGGCCAATGTAATCTCTTTTTCAAGCTATGTCAGAGCAGATTTAAAAAAAATAATAAAGTGCACTGTCATGGATAACTCTAAATGGTAAGAGAGTGGTAAGATGATGATTGCAGAGTTGTTTTGTCCAAGGAAAACAATTCTATACAAGAAATAAGGGGGCTTTTATGTGTTCTTATGAGATGTGATACATGGGATATGCTCAGTAATGAATGTATTTGCTTTTTTTGCTGCAGAATGTGAATGAGCAGTACCTGGGAGATATTTTTTTTGATGCCTCATTGATGATTTGGTCTATAGCATTGGCTGTGATTACTCAGATAGGCCTTTGTTCAGCATTCATTTGTACACTATGGGTCGCATTTCCTTTACTCACTAAGCTGATGATCCATAAAGAATTCAGCCAAAAAGGTATGTGCTTTGTACAGACTGTATACTATTGTATATTGTGTGTTTCCCCCCAGACTCTGTTATTTCAGCAAAAGAAATCACACTCTGAATTTTGAATTGTCAAAGTACACATGTGACATTTTTGTCACAGTAAGTGTTCTTGAACTAAAGGCATTTTGAAAGTATGGATAGCTCTTTAAAAAAAAATACACTGAAAAACATCCTGTGTCTTGGGCTAAAAAGAACAAGGCTATGTAGGGTTATTAATAAGTGATTGGGTACTTTGATGGACAGTAAAGGTTGTTAAAAATACTGTGATATTTAAACAGCTTTTGGGACAAAATAACTGCATAAAATTTCTTTTGTGATACAAGAATGGTTTTGTGGTGTTTTTGAAAGAGTTACATTGGCACTGGCTGTGCAAAAGGAGATCCCCTGTCCATATCCTCAGGGGTGAGGATGAGTATTGTGTATTGGGCCTTGCAGCAGTATATGGATATATTAGTAAAACTGTGCGTTTATGTCCTCTTAAGCTTTTATGGGTTTTTTTGTCTTAATTTTTTTTTTCTATCCCTGATAGGTGCCACCATGAAGTTTGTCATGATGTACATGCTGGGAATGTTTGTTCCCTATCTGTATATGATGTATCTTAGTTGGACTGTATTTGAGATGTTTACTCCTATCATGGGACGAAGTGGTTCAGAAATTCTACCAGATGTGGTGCTGGCAGGATTTATTGTTGTCATCACTATGATACTGTCATCCTATTTTGTAAGTAGAAGTTGTAAATGTTTAAAACGTTTAAACTCTCTCTAGAGTTTAAAAAGCAATGTTTTTCTAAATTAATACTTGAAGTTAGTGGAATTTCGACAATATCTTAAATACTAGGAAGATTCTGGGAAAAATGTCAAAGATTCTATGTTTCATGTTAGGCAAAAAAAAGTCATTGAAGCAGGGCTTATAAAAATATTCCTGTTCTATGATGATGTAGTAAAAATTGGTGTAAGATATGCAATTTAATGCTGGAATCTGAGCAGGCATTAATTTTAGGTGAAGTATATGGCTGAACAATATGTGTACTACACTTTAAAAAAAAAAACAAAAAAAAACCCAAACCAAACGTCCTAGTGTTTTCTGCCCCCTTGCTACAAAGGTTCTAGGTTTGGGTTGGCAGATGTTTAAAAAAAATTGCTGAAAAAATGGAGAAGTACTCACTCCATTACTTTTGGGTTTAAATACTGGAAATTATGAAGAAGTGTTTTGTGTCTGGTAGTACTTAATGTTCTCTTTTTAATGTACTTTCAGTTCCATAATTGGATTTTAGAGTTTTACGAATAGTATCTTATTTCTAAGTCTTGCAGTTTTATAACTGGGATGTCTTTTTATTCTCTAGATTAACTTCGTTTACCTTGTCAAAAGTACAAAAACGACGCTAATAACTTTAACTGCTGTGTTTGTAGTCACTCTGGTTCTGGTTTGTAGTGGAATCTTCTTTCCTTACAGTTCTGATGCAGCTAACCCAAAACCTAAACGAGTCTTTCTCCAGGTAAGAAAAGCCTTGTTGTATATTGTACTGTTCCTGTTTGTTGCAGGAGTATTTGGATTTTTTCCAAATCTTATCACCACCACCCCATCCCACCCCCCCAAAAAAGTAACCATTCCTTCCTTGCTTGAATTAAAAGCTCTAATGATTATTTCTGGATTTGGAAGAATTGCTAATGTTTCCTTTGTTCAGTCTGTGCGTTCAGCTCATCTGTGTCAGAAGAGTGGGGGTTTTAATTGGGGGAGTTGAGTAGGCAATGATAATTTAAAAAGTGAATGTGATGGGAGATGGGCGGATACTTAGAGCACAGTCATCTTCTAAATGTAGGTGTTCTTACGGTATGTTTCTTTTATCTGAGTAATTCTCTTTATATAAATACTAAGATGTTCACTATGCCCAGTGCGTACTGCAAATGCAGTAGACCTTAAGGATTGACGTAGAGGATATTTCAGAACACACTTCTGAATCATGTGAATTTCGGTTTCATAGGCTCTATCATCGTTCTGTGTATTTATTTAATTTTATTTTTTTTTATTTCTAGCATACGAGCAGGAGATTTCATGATCTAGATGGAAACGTGATTAAAAGTGACTCTGGTATATGGATTAATGGATTTGATTATAACGGAATATCTCACATAACGCCGCATGTCCCTGAAATCAATGACACCATTAGGACTCCGTGCGATGAGCAGGCTCCTTTCTGTGGCCTCCCTTGGATCCTGCCAGTGCATTTCATGTTCCGGTTGGTGTCAACACTGCTTCCCTTGAGCACTTACTGACAAAGCACGTTGGTCACTTAACGTGATCTCGCTTATGTAAGAGAGGAAAAAGTAAGGCTAAACTTGGTCTAAAAGTAAATAATCCTTTCGCTTCAGAAGCCACCTGAACTTCTGTCTAGGCGCAGTGTCTTCTGCCAGAAGCTCTGCAAGAGATTGCTGGGTCTGCTGCAGGAGCTGTAGAAGTTGATTTGTGGATAATCAATGTTAGCACCAGTGGAAGAAAAGGTGAAGGGGGAGCCTTCTAAAGGGCAGTTCAGATTTGGAGTATGTATGTCTCTTCCCTTCTTCCCCCTCTCATCCCAGCTGACAGCAGAGGACATCTAGAGTAGCTAGTCACCACAGAAGAAATCTGGCTGCTGTGGCTATTTCTCATGCCCCAAGAGCCCTGTGAGCAGAAATGTAGCAGTCTGAAGATGCAAATAGTCTTACTTATTTTATTGTTTTTTAAATTAAGCCACGTGAAGGTAATGAATGAACACACTGGTGACTATTTTTCTGTTAATATGTCCTTTAAATATTTGTCTGGGCACAGTCTGCTAATTTTACCTGCCTTCTGCTAGAATCACTAGCTTCTGAATATTTCATTTAGTCACAGCACAGTTAGCTATGCTATACAAAAAATTTTTCTTCTCATCTTTAATACCTCTGAGTGTTGCATTGAGAATAAGTTAGAATATGTTTTTTCCACTCCAGGAAAAACTGGTATCTTCCTGCTCCAGAAATTTTTCCAAGAAGCCCCATTCACTTTAAAGTTCTGTCAAAGGAGTTGATGCCCTGGGACAATGTGAGGTTAAGCTTTGAAGTATCTGGTAAGCGACTTCAGCTTCTGGTTTGTGATTGGTGTTTATTTTTATGCCCATGATATATCAGGTGTTGATTCCAGTACTGCAGGTTCTAGTGCCGTTCCCAAGAGAGTGAGCTTTGTGAGATTAGCATGAATTCAGTTCTGTAACACTGTAACATTTATCTCACTGCTTTGAAATAATTCAAACTTCTTCAGTAGAGAAGGCAGTGGTATCATGTTTTGGAAAACAGGCGTAGTAACACACCGGTAACACGCAGGAAAATAGATGGTTGTTCTGGTTCCACCTGTTGGTCCATCTAGATACATGTCATAGAATCATAGAATTTCCCAGGCCGGAAGGGACCTCCAAAGGTCATCTAGTCCGACCTCCCCGCAGTCAGCAGGGACACCCCCAACTAGACCAGGTTGCCCAGGGCCTCATCGAGCCTCTCCTTGAATATCTCCAGGGATGGGGCCTCAACCACCTCCCTGGGCAACCTGTTCCAGTGCTCCACCACCCTCACAGTGAAGAACCCTCTCCTAATCTCCAATCTAAATCTGTTCCCCTCCAGCTTGAAGCCATTGCCCCTCGTCCTGTCACTGCAGGCCTTTCTAAACAGGCTCTCCCCAGCCTTCCTGTAGGCTCCCTTCAGGTACTGGAAGGCTGCTATTAGGTCTCCCCGGAGCCTCCTCTTCTTCAGGCTGAACAACCCCAGCTCCCTCAGCCTGTCCTCGTAGCAGAGGTGCTCCAACCCCCTGATCATCCTTGTGGCCCTCCTCTGGACCCGCTCCATCAGGTCCATGTCCTTCTTGTATTGAGGGCTCCAGACCTGCACACAATACTCCAGGTGAGGTCTCACCAGAGCAGAGCAAAGTGGCAGAATCACCTCTCTGGACCTGCTGGCAACGCATCTTTTGATGCAGCCCAGGATGCGATTGGCCTTCTGGGCTGCAGCTGCACACTGCCTGCTCATGTCCAGCTTCTCGTCCACCAGCACCCCCAAGTCCCTTTCCTCAGGGATGCTTTCCAACACCTCACCCCCTAGTTTGTATTAGTGGCGAGGATTGTTCCAGCCCAGGTGCAGAACCTTGCATTTACTCTTGTTGAACCTCATGAGGTTCACCTGGGCCCACCTCTCCAGCCTGTCCAGGTCCTTCTGGATGACATTGTCATGACATGGATGACATGTCCTTGTCTCTGCAGGTCCAAGTCACATGTCTCTGTATGTCCGGCCGCACGAAGGGTCGGCTCTGTCCAGCTGGTCCCTCGGGGACGGCACGCCGGTGGCTAGCTTAGGAGGAGACTACTTTGTGTTCTACTCCCACGGGCTGCAGGCTGCGCCATGGCGCTTCTGGATAGAGCTGACGGTGAGTATGCTGCTGCTGAGACCCAGAGATCCCTTGGTCTGACCTGTGGTCACCATTTCTGCATGCTTTCATGAAAAACCTCATAATAACTTTCTTAAGCTTTGCTTTATTTGATAGATCCTAATTCTAGCTTCGCTCTCTTGGTTTGTCCCTCGGTTTTCTATATCAGCAAAAACAATATTTTTGATGCTTAGTCCACTAACTTGCCCAGCAGCCAATGGGAGAATGTTTTCCTTGTCTTGGGTTGTAAGTTTGAATTTCTCTGTTCTTAACATCATGGTTCTTGAACTTTTATCTTTGTTGCTGTTACTTCGGAGTCCTTTTTCCTCTTGTGAGTAGTTCCCTTTTCACATATTTGGTTTGCTCGATTCTGGAAAATTACAGGGAGTCTTTGATGGGAAACTTACCTGTCTTGAAGAGAGTTATCAAAGCTTTGTTTTCTAAATTTTTTTTTACATTATTTTCAGTTGGAAGCAAGCCTTCCAGTGTTGCTGTTCCAGTGGGATTTATGATCTCTGCCCTCGTTAATTCGCCAAAGAAGAACTTTTTACAGATCTGTATATTTTCACTATAGGTTTTGCAGTGTCTGGTTCTTCAAGTAAATATTATAAGAACTTCCAAAAGTTCAGGAAGTCCCTTGTTCTGTCTTGGATCAGGCAGTGTAAACACTTAGCCAAATAATCCTCTGAGGGTACTTGATAAAGGTGATCAGGAACCTGCAGGGTGGCGAACTTTGCAAGATTGATAGTGGCAAAGCCAGGCAGACAAAGATTTTCAACCTAAGGATTCACAATAGAAGGATCAGTGTCATTGCTGTGTTGGAGTCTGTGTCTTGATTTGTCAGCAAAGCTGACAGATAAAGCACTGCAGTTAGAGCACGTGTGAGCTGTTTAACGTGTTGGAGGCGCTGCGGTCGAAATACCTCGTTGCAAGTTGAATTCAGATTGAACTCAGCACGTAACCGGGCTGATAGGTTTGAAGGTAGGAAGTGTTTTAACGTAAAGAGCTGCAGGGTGAAGTTTGTTGCGTAGATATTAAGTCTGTAGAAAGGTACATCTGGATTGATCTTACGTTTAAAAGCCATAAACAATCATAAAGACTGTGTTGCCCTTTTTTTCACTTTTCAGGCCCCTGAAAAGCATTCTGATGGAATAGTCTCCCTCGCCGTAGCAGCACATTACTTTTTTGGGGAAGATCAAAAGTCACCTCAGCTCTCTGCCTTACTGGAAAGTTTTCCAAACTGGACATTTTCTTCTGGTTGGTCCTGCACTTACGACCTTTTTGTCTTTTAACGTCGACAGCACGGCTGTGCCAGTAGGGTGATCTCTCTGACACAGCATGCTGTTGTAGCAGACACATTCTAACAAGACACCAGAGACTATAACAAGAATTTTAAGTACTTTTGGTGACAAATGGTGGTTTTTGGCAGTTTGACTACTTGAAGCATACTGCTCTCTTGGGGATATAGTGATATATGGTGTCAATGTGAATACAGTTCACCTTGTTTTCTTCCGCTGAAATGGCAGTTTGATTAGTGGGTTTCTTAAAATGAGAACTGCATTTGAGGAGGTGTCATTCGCATAACGTGACGGCAACTGTGGTGAAAGGGCCTCGTGAAATTATTTTTGTATTATGTAAAATATAACCATACTTTGCACACACGTGGGGTTTACTGCCTACCAATCCTGTCCGTCCTTTTGAAGTAAGACCTTCAGCTAAAAGATGCTTGTTCACATGGGGGGGGTAGTGCTGGCAAAGCTGCAAACATTACTTTTGTCACTGAAGACTATGATGCTTGTGTAGGTTGCATTTACAGTCCTTGGCAAATGCACAATGCAGAAAAATTGATATTATGATGGAATGTGGTAATTATTTATCTAGATTATTGTCTCCAAATAATACATCTCCGATAAAAACTTCAGTTCCTACCCTTTTGCCTCTATCTTCAGTGTTACAACTTGAGTGGGTAAGTTTGACCTGTCATCTTTTGGTTTTATTTCTGTTGGGATCTTTCAGTATCAGTATATAAGCATGTCACTTGCTCTCTTGTATGTAAGAGGGCTAAGTCCCCACTCCCTCATGTGGATGTCTTATTATTAACCTACTCTAAATTTAAAGTTATCTTCTAATTTATTAGAATTGGCTAGTTTTTGGTATCTCCTCTGGAGAGACTTTTGGTAGTGTGACAGTATTGCACTTTGCTAATACATTTAACCATTTCTTAAAATACGGTTTGCTTTCCATAAGGAAAAATACCAAGAAGAGTCATCTTTAAAAAGATGTCTAATATGTCTGGATTGCTCTTGTTTTAATTCCACAGGATGGGTTTTATAAATGACTGTGAGTGACTTAGAATGTTGTCCAGTTTTAATTGACAAGCTTTGAGTTCAGAAACCACTGGTCTCTTTGGTTTTTTAAATACTCCCAGGTTTTTTTCAGCGCAGTGTAATAGTTAGTGTTACTTTCTGAAATTCAAAGAACTTTGTGTACCTGAAGTAACAACTTCTTGCTTTTTTCCAAACTATACATAAAACATTCTGTGACATCACTGCCATGTTACAAATTGTGCTAATTAGTATTTTGTTCATCTCATGAGTATTGCCAAATCTCATGCAAAGCAGATTTTTGCATGCATCATCATTTTGAGTACTGGGAAGTTTACAGGACATGTGAAAGAAAATTTTGTAAGACTGTGTGAGCTGCAATGGACAGCAGCTCCTGGATCAGCTGTTTTTCCTTCAAATTGTTCTGCAGTGGTGTATGCTAGTGGCAAGAACCAGTTTTATTTGTTATGATATACATTCGTGAAGATTGCAAACCGACTCATGGACTAGGGAAGGAGGTTTAATTACTGTAATCATAATGAACTGGCCATAAACCTTAAGACCAATAGTCTTTCTACATTAACATGTGCATTAATCATCACTCGATTGTATCTGATTTGAAACTACAATCCCTATATTATGCATTTATTATTTTTTTAAGAAGTACTATTAATGATTTGAAAAAGAGTTTTATTTCATAACTCCTGTGTCTTGAATATCAATAAATGTTTTGTACTGTACTCTAGCTGATGCACAGCTAGTTAGCTGAAGCTGCACTGATATTTCCCATGTTCCTCAGTTTTGATTTTTATCTTGTGTGTTGCCTCTGATTTAAAGCTTTGAAAAAGTGCTGCGTGAAGAATTTGTACTGGGAGCCAAAAAAATAAAAATGCCTGTCAGCAATTTCTGCAACTTCAGTGAAGCAATAACTTTTGCTAACTCAGGATGTAGCCTTTATTAAATAATTTAATTATGAGGGATGTCTAGTTTGTTGTAAATTTCTATCTTTGTAAATAAAGTGAAACTTAATCAGTGAAACCCAATTTTCAGCATGATTAAAGGCATATTTGAGTTGGTTTTATTCATTGCACTAATGTTTTATTTAAGCTTGGGGTAGAAATACTGTTAAAAGCCGGTGGAGTTAGGCAGCTGGAGTTAGAGCTATGTGGAAGATATGCATAGCCATTAATGTAAAATTATCTGAGCTGAGAAATTATTAAGATGAGGGCTCTGGCTGGTTGCCTGGAGAGGAAGGTTCTTCTTGAAACAAGATGTGGTATGGAAGAGTCACTGGTAGCAGAGCTAAGTATTTTTTGCAAAACTGATAGTTGAGAGCAAATTTTTGTTGATCATGGGTAGAAAAACCAGATGGAAAATCTTGCTAACTGTTCCAGTGTCCATCTGCTTTCCCATTCAGTATGAGCAGATTAGTCTTCTGCTACTGTCGTTCATTATTTCTCATTAAAAGTAGTGTGTGTCTTGCTCTGTGAAATATACAAAAAGCAAGCAGCTGGTAATTTTAAGGCTAGAAGGGCATGGGAGTAGAAAAAGTTTTCATTCTGAGCAGGGGCAGTAAGCAACCAGTTGAGTGGACTTCCCCTGTGTTCATCTGAAACAATTCACAGCCCTTTCTAAATTGCTTTACTCTTCCATATTGCCCAAGTTCCTCCCCAGCTTTTGGTGGCCTTGAGGCTCTTATGTTCTCTATTAACATACATAGTGCTCTGTTACCTATCTATAGGTAAAAGAGCTTCAGAAATAAGTACTTTATCAACTTAAGCATGTGTTTGTGAAGGAGGCCTGTACATCTTGTGGTTATGCGGTCTAAGGCAGATGGCCTGGCAAGTAGATGTATGCGTTTGAAGAAAGGGTGTTGAGATGGGTGGGATGAACAGAATTCCAGCCATGGTACACAGACTGACAGACTGTTGAGCTGAGCAGAGCTGTTCTGTGTTAGCAAGACCTGTTTTAGTAAGTCTCTCCAACCTAGGTTGGGTTGCAAGCCTGCTGGAAAAACACTAATCAAATCGACAAGATCTAACAAGTCCATACAGAGCTAATTGTAGTGTACGGGGCAGAGCTGCTGAAGGTTTGCCTGCCTCATAATGCTGTTCAGTCTCTTTTTCCTGGGTGCTAACCCCAATCTAGTTCTTGTTAATAATCATCTAGAAGAAGCCTGCAGGATGACCCATTTTTAGAACTTGGTATAGCAGTTACATGGTTAAAAAGCCACATGAGGTCAGTAACCCTAATCCAGTCACAAAACTGTGTGGTCAGACAACGTGAAGTGCGACTTCTCTATTGAAGATAGAACATGGATTGTCAGTCTTCATGAAAATCTGTTCCAGTCTTGGAGGATAAATTAGTCATAGAAATTAGTCAGGCTTCCCACTCCCCTGCAGAGGAGGGTCTGTTGAGTTGAGACACTTTACTGTTTTGTCAAAGCTTGAGAACATGCCAAGGATAAAGCTGAGACTTGAGCAATAGGTATAAGCCAATTCAAGGAGATCTAGCCACTGCAATCTCTATTTCAAGAAGGGTGTGAAGCATCACTGTCCATTTAAAAAAATAGCTGTTTATTGGTTTTTTTTAAATTTTGTTTCAGAAAGGTGTCAGAATTAGTCTTGAAGGTTAGCAGTAGTTCATCTAGAAAGGAATAATTCTGGATTAATTCTGGAACAAATGCGAGCTTCAGAGCCAATAGGTACAGGTGAATTTAAGTAATTGTCTTATGAAGCTGCCCATGCATGGTTTATTCAGGGATGTTGATTTTTCTGTGGGTGGTGGTGTTGGGTTTCTTTTTTTGATGGGAAACAATGATAGAAAAAAGTTATGAAAGAGGGTTTAGGTGCCTTATGTCTGATCTGTTTAGCTAGATTCAGCCCCCAGTTGTGGGCTTTTGTGAAGGCTCTTCTTAGTGCTCTCTAGTAGCAAAAACTCCTTGAAGTTTACTTCTGCTTAAGGTGGTACAGAATAAATAGAAAACTCAGCAACTTGTACCTTTCATTCTGAGTTTCTATGTTAAATGCTGGAATTACTTTTGCCACTTATCATAAGCTGGCATTCATCTCCCTGCCCACTAGAATAGCTCAACAATCTTCAGCTCTAGAATAGGAAACTATGGTAAGACAGTAAGTTGGGTCTGTGGCCTTATTTTTTTTTCAGCAGAAGCCAGTTTATCTGACCCTCAACAAGTCACCCATCATCTCTTATATCACTTTAGCTGTAGAAAACTGCCCTCAGTTTATAATGAAAAGAAGGGACCTCTTTTGTACAGGTTCTGGCTGGATGATGCATTTCTGTACTTCTGTTTACTTAGCAGTGGATCTCCACCTATGGCTTACAGACACTTCGGCTCTAAAACTGCTCTGGTTGGACTGAAACACACTAGTGAAAAATATCCTTTGTTTGACAAAAGTGATGGTGAAAATTTATCCTCAGAAACATGACGACTCAAGCAGTTCTGCAAGTATACTCTGTGTGAGAGGAATTTTTAAATGGAGAACAAGGAATCCAGCATTGTTGCTGTTTTTCAGAGGCAATTTCGTGCTGGATGAGAACCAGATCAAGAAAACTTGGTGATATGGAAATGCTAGTGAAGGAGGAAATCGGCATTTTTCTATGCCATTAAATGCTAAACACTTTAGGAGGCTCATGAGAAGCAGGGCAGCCAGTTTTACATGAGCTGGATAAGCAAAGTGAGAGACCGTGAGTTGGAATTCCATAGAAAATGTTCTTGCTTAACTGGTTAAATGGCCCGTTTTTCCTATGTTAAGATTGAGGCAATAGTGCATATTTGTAGGTGAATAAACTTTTGTGGTGGGTTAACCTTGGCTGGGTGCTAGGAGCCTGCCAAACCGATCTCTCATGCCTTCTCCAGAAGGAGAAAAGAAGATGAAAAAGCTCATGGGTTGGCACAGGGACATTTATCATAGAATCATAGAATCATTGAGGTTGGAAGAGACCCTTGGGATCATCGAGTCCAACCATCTGCCCTACTCTACAAAGTCCTCCCCTACACCATGTCCCTTAGCACTGCATCTAAACGGCCCTTAAACACAGCCAGGGATGGTGACTCCACCACCTCCCTGGGCAGCCTATTCCAACGCCCTGTCACTCTTTCAGTGAAGAATTCCTTCCTAATGTTCAATCTAAACCTCCCCTGTTGGAGCTTGAAGCCGTTCCCTCTCGTTCTATTGTTAATTACCTGTGAGAAGAGACCAGCACCAACCTCTCTACAGTGTCCTTTCAAGTAGTTGCATAACAGGCAAAACAAACTGGCCTTGAGGAAAATCAATTGAATTTATTGCCAATTAAAAATAAAGCAATATAGCAACAAAGAAAAAGGAAAAAATCAGAACACCTTCCCCCAACTTCTCCTTTCTTCCCAGGCTCAACTTCAGTCGTCTACCTCCTCTTCCACAATGGTGTAGAGGGATCAGCGATGGTCCATCAAAGGTTAGGTCATGGTCAGTCCATAGGAGTTCCCCTCTGCTGCTTCTTCCTGGTGGCACTGTTCCCCTGCTCCACCACAGGGTCCCTCCCCTAGGACCCAGTCGTTCATTAACTGCTCAGCTGTGGCTCCTCCTCTGGCTGGGGCAGTCCTTCAGGAACAGAACGTTGCAGCAGGTCCCCCATGGGCCATGGTTCTGCCAGAAAGCCTGCTCCTCCGGGGGCTCTCCCTGGGATACAGCATGGATATCTCCTCTGTGCTCCGTGGTGGGTTGCAGGGGAAGAGCCTGCTTCACCATGGTCTGAAAAGATTTAACTGCTGAACAACAGTACCACAACACTAAGAATGTTAGTGCATTGGTTAATTTATGTGTTTAATTGTACAGATCCACAGGCTCCGGGGATCTCTGCTCCTCCCTCACCTCACATTTCTTCCCTAACTCACCTCCCCCAGAGCATCTCTTACCCCTTGTTACATACATTACCAGAGAGGGGCCACCAGCTTGGCTGAGGAGCTCAGCTGTCACCCATGGGGCATCTGACTCACCCAGGGACTTTACTCACCCAGGCCACCCCTGCAGCCCCCCTCGCTACCACACCCTTGCTCCCTAAACCCAAGACACCTCTTTTCAAAACAGTGGCTGGATGTAACTTCAAAGATGCACCAATATGGTAATTTTAACTGAGAAGCTTGGTACCTTCGTCCCGTGAAACAGGCCATAGCTGTATGATGTGGCCAACTCCAGCTGTCCTCATGGGGTGGTTCCTTTGCTTCTCTGAGAAAACCTACTTCAGTTTCACTTGACAGTAATTTACCGCCAACGGCTTGAAGTCAGAAGTAGTTATTTTCCACAGCAGTAACTTCAAGTAAAGTTGAATACATTTGTCTTTTAATTACAGGTATAACAGCAGTGAAATTGAAATACAAAATTAGCACATAAGATTTGCATAGAGATAATTACTACTAAAGTAGTACAAACTTCTAAAATTTCACAACTAAAAAGATTTAACTGCTAAACAACAGTAGCACAGTAGTAAGATACTAATATTTAAGAATGTTAGTATATCAGTTAATGAATGTGTTTACTTGTACAAATCCCAAACCTGAACAGCAGAAAGCTGATCAGGATGGGCTTGGCTTACATCATTACCACAGAATCACAGAAAAATATTAACTCGAAGCACAGTTTTTATTTCTTTTAACATAGATTAAGCAAGGTTTTTTATCATAAAAAAGCTTTAAGTATCCCCGTATAACAATAATGGATTTTGACGTCAGATCACAACAGGCTGTAGGTATGATAGACATGTGTAACCAGTAGCTACAATGCAGTCTAAGCTTAATGCTGGGACTCTTTAACCAGATTTCTTTCCTGTAAGTTCAATATTCGTTTTCAACTCTTAAATGGAAATTCAAGCTGCATTCACTGAAATCTCCAGCTTTCCGAGTAATACTTGCAGTTATTGCACTTGTACTGGTTGTATTGGCTTAGTGAAGCCATTCTAAAGCAACAGTTCAACATTTGTACATTTTAAAGCACTTGATCCTATCTACAAAGGAAATAAAGATGATAAAAATCACAATTTATTTCAACTTAATTGTGAATATTCTTAATTTTCAGAGTTTAAATGGATGCGCATTTAGAAACTACACTAGAAAAGCAACAGATGCTATAACTACCCTATGATGACTAGTTTGGTCCATGTCAGTAATCAAGTGATGTTATAAAAAATAAACTAGTTTATTTTGTATAAAATGAGTAATGTTGCATTTTTGTTCAGATTGCACAGTACAAACAAGCTAATATCTAAATTAATACTGTTACAGGTAGTTATTACATAGGGACAGCAGCTAGAAAAAATAAGTACCTCCAAGCAACAGAATTCTGCAGCCAGCTTTCCATAACATTTTATGAAAGTTAAATATGTCTTAGTTACAAGTATGCATATTATAAAATGTTTGAAAAACGCTTACATATGAGCTGTTAAACTAATTTTCCATAGCAAGAGTATATGATGATTATTTACATTTTAAAAAAATCCATTTTTTCAGAAAAGAATTTACAATGAAATAAATAACCTTCAGCAATCCCTTAAACCCCAACCACAAGATCTGCAAGCGGCAGTAAAAAAAACCAGGTAAAGCCACCTTGTGTCGATGTCAGGTCAGTGAAGTATATGCCTCATCCAGAAAGAAGTGCAACTCTGCTTTAACTTTACTAGGCATCTAGAAACATGCACAATACATACAGGTACCTTCAAATACGGTACAACCTTGAGTATTTTGTACAAGAGTATTCACAAAAACATACAATATATATTTTACAGTCCTTTAATACAAAATACAGATATCAAACCAAATCTGAACTGCATTGATCAGACATTTCTTAGGCAGGCAAGCTACGTAGGATAACAGTTTTTAAATTTAATCCCCTCTTCACCTTTTAAAGTCAAGCAAAAGATAAGCAGTTTCTTCAGAACGTGTTGGTGATGTCAAGATACTAATGAACATCAGTCTCTGTGTGTATTCACTGTCTCTCTCAAAACTCTTAAGTATCAGAACCTAAAGCTGCAGTCTGAAGAAGCACTAAAAAAAAAAAACCTTGCCTCCTTTTGAAATTATCAGATGAAACTGCTGCTTAATTATCCCCACTAAAGATTTCAAAGATTGAAATATTTAAAAAAAAAAAAAAAGAAAAAAAAAGAGTTCACACCCAAAACGTGGAAGCATGTCTAAGAGCTGGTTTGCTTCCTTTCACACCTGAAGCTTGGGAAGTTGTTCCTCTTCCGTTTAAGACACAATACAGTCATAACTGCCTTCTTGGAATGAATCCTCATCCTCTGCCTTAGACTTGTCCTCCTCGTGCCTGCTCACGCTGACGCTGCCAGCATCGCTCTGAGGGTTGGTGCCGTGGCTCAGCGAGGTCCTGCTCTCCTCAGCCCTGGGGTTCGCCTGTTCCGTAACCTTAGAAGGATTCGCTGGCTGAAAAGCTTCCGGCTGTACTTGCTCCTCTGCTATTTCACTTAGTTTCTGGATCTGTGGTTTGATGATATTTAAGAATGGCTTGTACCCGGGGCTAGGAAAACAATGAGATAGAACACCATGAGTGAATTAAAAAATAGTACTTCTGTCATATGCATGAAAAGCAGCGTTTCTTGGGAGATGTTTAATATAAATGAGTATCATCTCTAATCCTTCCTAATCTAATCCAATCCAGAAAATCTTTTTTTTCTTCTTTTTTTTTTTTTTTTTAAAGAGGGAAAAAGGCAACCATAATTAAACAATAAAGGGAGCAGGGGGTGGTTATTTCGGTTGCTTTTTTTTTTCTAGTTTGATCATGACTGTATTAAGCATCTGTCCTGAAATTTTCTGCAGAAGTGCTTTTTAAATAATAGTTTCAGCTACAGCTGAGATAATTCAAAGTTACTTTCTAGGTAACTGGAATGAAAACAAAGATGGAAAGTGACACTTACCAATCTGTAGAAGCCCATTTGTCAACAGCATGTAGGCCAGTCTTGATATTCTGACAGATTTCTCTATCAATATCAGAGGATTGCATTATACTGAAAACCTGGCTGATTACTGAAGATTCTCTGAGGATAAGGCCTATGATAATACACCAATCCAGACATCCTGCTTCCATGAAGATATGTAGCAAGTACCTACATGGAAAAACAGTCTACTTATTTCTTTTTCCACTCCAAAAATCCCAGTGTGATTCTGTAGACAGTGTTTCTTTCTACTAATGCTGCACGTGAGCCATTTTAAGTTCTAAATGCAAAGGTTACATTACTCACCTCAGCTGGACCTGTGACTTGTGCGGCCCTTTACTGGCCAGTTCTAAGGAGATATGTTCAAGCTCTGACTGAGTTAAACTGAGACTGGAGAAGTTTTCATCCACCATGGTCCAGTCACCGTCCACCATAGAACTTGTTTCAGTCAGGTCTGTTGCTGAACCTATGCTGCATTCGTCACCTATCAAAAACACTCAGAAATATAAGGAAAAAAGAAACTACTTACTTTAGTAAGGCTCAGAATTTCTGAACTACTTCCTATAGAAACTGACAAATTACACAGTAAAGCTTCACTGTGTGTCACAGGGCTAAGAAGTTACTTCAGGCCAACCCACTGCAGCGTTCTTCTTGTCACATGTATACGGTAGGACTATTATGAGAGGAATGCTGTAATTTTTATATCAAATAAAAAAAATCCTGCAGAATAATATCAATAAGGGATCCTAAAGATGTGTTGGCAATTGTTGTAAGAGCACAGTGACCACCTCTTACATGGTGTAATCCTACAATTAAGTCTGTAGGAAGGGCTGCAGTCTGTCTAAAGATACTGCTTTCTTAACCTTCACCTTAGTGTTGCATTTTCATTTTTAACAAAGTTCTTCATACAAAACCCTGAAGATTCTGAATGCTTGGTAATGTGAAGAATCACCTGCACTAACTACAAAAAAGAAGCATTTCCAATAAAAATATGAAGAGTAGGTGAGGAGTAGATGTAGCCACAGAATTCTCATAGGAACAGTGACAGCAAAGCTAAAACCATTCTAGTGGCGAGTCAGGAAGGCATCCACCCTCCAGAGTGACTTCTGTATTAAAGTAGATGCATCTTTTCTGTGGAAAGTATTTAGCAAGTCAGAAAGTTATTTTATTAGCTTCCTACCCATAAATACCACTGCCGGATTAGTTATTTGTGAAATTATTAGAATTCAGCTCGCAATGTTTTAAAGACTATTAATTTAGTTTCACTTTAGAAATAAACTGCTTCAAAATGTGTGCTGAAGTCCATTGAACTCAAAGGTCTTTAACCAGCTCAGAAAAAAATTGAGATACTTGTTTAAACAGTGGTAGTAGCAGGCAGCAGTAAAAGATAGTGCAGTAAGAAGAGAAATAAAGTTTCTCCTTTTAAATCATGCTTTTTTGTAGTGTTCCGTAACAAATTTACTTAAACCTAATGCCTTCTTGCAGTCTTCAGAAGTAATAAACAAGAGAAAGAGGGGTACAAAAGGAATGAGGCAGTGCTCAAGCAGAGGAAGAGAACCTCACTCTTTCTTCATGTTTTGAAGTCCCTCAACCTGTTGAACAGCAACTCCAAGTGCTGTGACTCTCACAGGAGGCCCTAGCATCTTGGGGAGGTTGTAGTTCACACTACATACGTGAGGTACACAGGTCTTTCCCCCAACGAAGTGGAAATCAGATGACATAGAGACTGCTGAAAACACTGCTCTATGCTTGAGGGAGTAAAACAAAGAGACGAATATTCAGACAAATGTTTCCTGTCTCTGACTGTGGTCAGAAAAGACGCACAGGGAATAAAATTCCCCTTCAGAAGCTGACCGTACATTTGAGCTTTTAAAACGGAACTTCAGCAAATATCAATTTCATATTCTAATTCAAGTACTTATAGATGTATGTCATGGGCATTATCTTTGCCGTGAAAAATTTCAGTTCACTTTTCATCAAATCCTCTTTTTTTTTTTTCTCTCCTCTGAATTATGGTTATCAGCAGTTGAGAATCAACAACAACACAGTAGTGGCATGCAAATATCAAACGATAAGTGCGCGCTTCCAGGTGCATGTTTCCAGTGAGCAGACAGAAGGAAGAGTGACTAACCTTTACTTAGCAAAGGAGAAAGGAACGCATCTTGCATGTGCGGTCCGTGGGATGAAACTGTGTCAAGCTCTCTCTGAGAGGAGCCGAGAGTGCCAAGCCAGCTGCGACTCCGAGGCGTGTTTGAAACCCCTGTGTCCATTTCCATGTTCACAAAGGTGTCTGCTGACTGAGATTTTAGCAGCTGCTCCCCCACAGCTAAAAAGAAAAAGAACCCACCAAAGGACAAGTCAAAACCATCAAAAAGGCAGTTGGGAAAGTTCTCTCCAGGCCTTACAGGAAGCTAAAACTCCTATCTACATCAACATTCAATTAGTTTACTGAGGGATCACCAAAAGCAAGGAGACATAGCGAGTTTAGGTATTTTAGGTCAGCACCGGTGTAAATGAAACATCAGTTCATAAAGTGTTAGCATCAATAGAACTAAATAACGGTGCTCCTGCTACCAAAAAAGAGGAAGACTTGGCATCTAGTATCACCTTTGCCCTAAGAAGGTAAACTATTGAACCGAGAGATTAATAATGCAAAGGAGGTTTACAGCAAGTTCTCAAAATTCTTACCCCTTAACACAAAGCAAATTTCAAATATTAGGAACGTTACTCTTGAATATAAAAAAGTTATTCAAATCCTCATCTAAAAATTGTATAAGAATGTCGAGTTTAGTAATTTTCTGCAGCAGAATTTACATTAAAGACCAATATCCACATTCAACTCAACACCTGCACAAGTGATAACCAGTTCAGCACACCTGAAAAAGCAGGAAACCTCAACAGAAACAGTAATGTATCAGACTACACAAGAGACACCGTCTGTGCTAAACAGAGTCCCTTCTGAAAACACTGCCTGTGTGAGAAAGCAGCACAGGTGACAAGGCTCAGCCCGTTCTTTGCTCGGCTGAACCAAGATTCAGACCGAGGAGTGCAGGAGAGAAACCTAGTCCAAACCAACTCAGAGGTTACAGCACCTGTCTTGTACTTTCCATTCTTGAAAGGTGAATTGACAGACGATGCCGGTATGACGGGGAACGGCCAGAGGAAATCCTTGTGCAGCTTCTTCAAAGCAAACACAAAGTCCTCCACGCGGGCAGCCCTGGTTCGCTCCTTGCACAGCCAGCCGATCAGCTCAAACCCTAACTGGGCAGCAAAGCAGCCAAGGTCTTTCAGCTTGATCTCCTCCAGCAGACGCCGAGCGTGCCGCCACAGCATCATGTCAATGTACATGTTCTCAGCACAGTCACTGTCTTTGCTCCACCTACAGACAGACCACAGAACGGTGACATGAAGACTGGAATTGTAAAGGCTGCTTGTTGCCCACAACTACAGTACACTAAGTGACCAGAATAGTGACTGGAACTTTCTATATACCAACAAAAGCAGCTTCCACTATTCCTTGCTATTTATGTTTCCTGAAAGATTCCTCAACTGCCTCAATGGGTAAGTGAAATAAGAGAAGGAAATAACAACAGCAGCAGTGTTGATAGAGCATTAAACTATTAGCAGTCCAGCAAAAAAGGAGAGATAAAAGGCAGATGCCATTGTAAAGTGACTTCTGAGAGGCAGGTTTAGAGAACAAGTCAAGTATTAGTCTAGGACCCTTGCTATCAAAACTCTAAAGATAGTACTCTCTATGGAAATTTACTAAATAAAAGTATTTGAATCTGTATTAAGATTGCTTTGAAAGTCTTATATGGGGGGGGGGAGGCGGTATGAATCCGAGCTCAGTGCTGCTTTGGAACATGAATACCAATCAATACAAATTCTGTATACAGCAGTTAAAGAGGGATTCACCCCAAGGTATAAAAGGCTCTGTTTATGACTTGGCAACACACTTCTGTATCAATAGGTGCACTTTACCACAATGCACTGCATACTATCACGCTGCAGTACTCTAAGCTGTTCAAGACGTATCTTTCAGCAAAACAGATCCTTCAAATATAAGACACGTGGTCTCAATAGCTATTTAAATTACTACATGTGCATCCAGTGGATTCAGATTATTTAGGTCAGCAATATCCATGTAAATGTGTCTGTGTATATATACACACAGACACTTACATGTGTGAGAATATGTTCTCCTAAGAATGTAAGGGAGAGGCACTGACGTTATGAAGAGTTGGGAAAAGACAAATTCAAAAGGATGTGGAGGGAGACTATGACAAAACCAACTCTATCATGTAATGTACTTCTATAACTTAAATTGGTACGAGAGTTAGTACAGCACTTAAAGTGGGGAAGGAGAGAGCATTACTACCAATTAGTTACCTTTTTCCAGATGGGCCAGAGGGCATACTCAGTGTTTTTGTCAAGTTAAATTTGCTGTGGAGATTCTCTGCTGACTGGGATAAACTAATGCTGCGATGCCTGAAGAACTCAAAGCCACTACTTGAACTAGGTTCCTAAAAGCAAGAAAATCCAAACATACAGTCAAAAGAACAAACTTACTATGTAACAGCAAGATAATCATACAGGGTTTGATGCACAGTATTTACTATTTTCATCACAAACCTGAGTTGTTGGTGTAGCTGGAGGTGTCTCTGTTTCTCCAGAGCCAATGGCTTTAAGAAATCTGATCATATGACGACAAAGATCCCACTTTCCCTGCTCTAAGGCAGTATTAAACAGGAGAGTAGCATGTTGTCTGCTAACTGCTGGAACTTCCATATTCTGCAGGTAACAAAGCATAATTAAGTCATTTCCTTTTGCCATTGAGCAACATAAATATTGTCAATCCACATGTCACGTTCAGGTATACCAGAGATTAGGAGCAGCAAACTTCATGCTATTATTTTCCTTTTTATAACAGTAAACTGCCTGCATTGCCTGAAATTCCCCTCTTCATAACTTGACAATCTCAACAGAAAAATGTTAAACTGAAAATTTGTTTAACACATGCAACTTTGGTATGAGAATATTTTTTAAGTACTACAACATCAGCAAGTATCACCTCTCTTGCAACATATGAGGTACCATTACCTGTAGGATAATAAGGTAAGAGGCAGCTGTGTCCAAGTCCTGGGCCATTAAGCACTCTTCAAATAAGTCCTTTGGGTTTCCAACAGCAGCAAAAAGGTAATTCCACAGGGCATATTCTGTCTTCCTAGCACAATGAACAACTGTCTGCAGGAAGAGGGGGAACTCTGTGATGAACTTTGCCACAGTGGGAAGCAGAGGGTCGGGAATGGGTTCCCGCGAGGTAGCTTCTTCTTCCAGCACTTCATGAAGCATCAGTTCTAGCACATGAGGAAAGTATGGTAATGTGGCACACGAGTGGGCCAAAAGCAAGGCTTGTTCACCGAGGTTCCTAACCAAGAGCTGGCGTAAAATGTGATGGAGGTAGATCTGAGAGGTTCTCTCGACAATGGAGAAAGGAAAGAGAACCTCTAAGTGTTCTCTAGCACTGGTTTGAGTGTACAAACAGTCATAGAGCACAGTGTCATTAACAGCACCAAGAACCAAGGCATCTTCAAACAAAACAGCCAACGGGTATATGTTGATGTGGAAAGGCAGCATGATCCGTCTTGACAGAAAGGAATGTGGTTTTCGATGATCTCTGGGAAACAGTGGAAGCCAGACTTTCATACCTGCCCCACCACAGCTGAGCCACAGAGCCTCCAGTAAGTGCCGTTTCTGCTTGTTGATCCTGCAAGTAGTCCATACATTTTCAACAGACTGGGCTAGGACAACTGGAGCACAAAAAGGCAGCTGTTTAAAAAAAATTAAAAAATAAATCATCAGTATCTTGTTTTGGTGGTTTGATTGTTGCTTTTTTTCATCTTCTTCACAAGAACTCTTTTTTTGGCTAATAACTACTCACTTCAAAATGTGTTATTCTTCTAACAAAGAAGAAACACCATTTATTATTTATTTTAACTCAAGCGACATTTCTTTCAATTTTATTTAAACATCCTTATACTTAGTCAGGCAGCTAAAGGGATAAAAATAAGGGAGGAAAATTAAAACCTGGTCTCTGCTTCTTCAGTTGGGCCAGGAGCCCAACCTAGAACTAACAACATTACTACATACATGGAATTTGCTAGTGTTTGATTGAGCTGCAAACAACTCTTCATATAAACTTCTCAGATTTCACTCTCCCAAAGTGCTTCATTCAAGTAAAAATGTTTTTCATCAGCACAGAAAAATTTAAGAGTTCAGTCTATTATTGTTGCTTTTAGGAAATTTGTAAACATACTCTGCAAAAAACCCGTAAAGTCCCATAAACATACAGAACAGTTTTAGATAGACTGGAGAGTTTCTGTCATCAGTGCATAACAAATTTTGCACAGGACCTTTATGCTTAAAACCAGGATCTTTCACTGCAACACAAGGAGTAAAGACAGGTAGTAAATACTTTAGTTAGACATTCACACAATTAAGTAGTAACGTTTCACAGGTTCTTAGAGAGAAAAAAAAAAATACATAACAGGAGTAGTGATTTACTTCCAGCTGAGAATTCAGCCCTAAGTGTAGACACTGCCTTGTATTATAAGATCTCTTTTCTTCATGCTTGGCCCACTCCCTTCCACAACTACTTCAGCCGCTGATAACGTCTTTGAAGCTATATACAATATTCCACATATATTTACTCACATGCTTCCTTTGATTAGGATTATTATCCTTATCTCGTATCTGGGGTCCAGATCGATCCCTCTGCAACATGATGAGTTGTCCTGCTAAGTTTAGCATAATACTTTCAGCCTCACAAGCCTAAGGGTAAAAGAGTATTATGGAAATTATTTAAACTTTTTGAATGCATGATTTTACCCATAACCATGATACAAACCCAGAACAAAAAGAGTAAATTAACTGCACTGCCATACAGAGGTGATTAACAACCAATTTCAGGGCAGAAGGACTCAGAAAAATGAAGTAGAAACGAATACCTACGGATAGATTCATTTATGTAGTTCTTGTGCAAAGGAGTAAATACTAGAAGGTTTCTTGATCACTAGACTTATTTCATGTGTTTATTTGACATGGGTTTTTTCCAACTATACTTGTTGCCATGGGCAAGCCACCAGTATTTTAAGAATAATAAAGCTCTGTATTCTTATCAGTATCACTGTTATGATTGCCAGCATCTAACTGCAAAGACTGGTACATGAGCCAAAAAGACTTGAGCCACCTCAAACTTTTAAAAGCTGCAGCTACAGAAAAATACAGACAGGTATAACAAGAAAACACAGTATTCTTTCTAGAGATTTATTTCAGAACTGTTTCACGTTAATTTTAAACCAAGTTCCTGGAGCCAATACCATGCTGTGCATTAAGTTTAGTTTTAAAATACATGGGTAGATGTACGGTAAATTTGCAGCATCAGGGGTTAAGGTCACTAACAGGTAACAGCACTGAAAAGGCTGACACACGCTGTTAAGTCAGACACATTGCTTTGTCTACAGTGCAGTGTTGTATTCTGTGCTAGCATTAATAATTTTCATTTGGTCAGGAGGATTGACAATGTTTGAAGATATGGGCTCATAGTTAGAAAGAAAAGTGGTAATATTTGTTCAGTCTGAAGCTAAGTTTAAAATATTGCTAGTGCTCTAAAAAGTTGCAGTAGCTTTTTCTCAAAATTAGGAAACACCATAGGTCAGGCAGTTCAGGAATAAGGGGGCTGTCTCTCAGCAAGATGGCCTAGAAAGAAAAAGCACGTTATCTTTTATGCCCTTGTCTAAGATGATATCAAAGTCTCGGGACATATGTTCAGCATTGTGGGACACTAAATTAGAATGAACTGCAGGAAGCAAGCACAAACCTTCAGATTTTACATCTGTGCCATTGCTTTTGTATCTGGCAGTGGCATTGGTATGTGGAGAAAAACACAGACCTTCGTACGTCTACATCCTGCCTCACAGACAACACTACTTCCAAACTATCTTAAGGAACAATTCACACTGCAGCTACTCAAATAGTTAAGCTTAATTTGTTTACGCCACAGACAACAAAAATCCAGGTTCTTTTTGCATGGTGCTTTCAGTGGCCTGAGTCATTTCCTGGAGACATGGCTTTACCTTCACATCTTAGTCATTGTTTGGCTGTCGGCCTAAGTCCTGACATAACTAATGGGAGAGATTATCTTACTTTATTTTAGTGTAGCCGGAAATAACCTTATAGGGTCATATGCCATCTTTCCCTTTTTTGCTTTTATTCTTTGAATAATGGACCTGTTGCTGCAAGGAAGGCACTTCTGAACACCATGGATTGCTCTGGTGTTCGTCTTCTAATACACAATTGAGAAACTAACCCTTGATATAGCTAAGTTTAACTTGTCTTCAAGATTTGGCCCCAAACTTTCCAAGATGACAGGAGAAACTATGAAATAGAAGTAAGAGTTCGGATTTTATTTTCATCACCTCTGCCCCCAATTCACACATGAAATGTCTATATTACAAGCATCAGAAAAAACATGTTCTGCATTTTACCACGTAAATGAATTGTAATGTGGTTCTTCTATCAGCCATGTAACCTTTGAGGACTACATTAAAAAGATCCAGGCACTGAGTCTTTTAAATTTTGAGCACTATTTTACCTGCTGAGGCATCTTCAAGGTGATGCCAGTCTCTGTCCTCACTGACGTCAATGTAACAGACACTACAAGAAAAGGATGAGGAATGTACCGAGACATGGACACTTCTTGAAGAACTTGGATACTGGCAGTAGGGTTAATACTGAAAGGAAAGATGACTACATTTAGCAATTTTAAAATAGTATTTACATAAAATTAATATATTTAAGTAAACCTAATGAAAACAAGCAACTTCACCTCAGCAAACAGTTTACTCTACAGACCAAAATGATATTTTTTTTTTTTCCAACCAGGAATCCCACAGGCCTACATATCTACTCCACATACCAAATAAATCTAAGCAGGGCTACTTTATCTTGATAGTCTGGGTAATACAGCTAAGAGTAGACAGAAGACAACATCAGATACTTCAGAATAAGACTCTATTCACCCTTCAATAAGACAATTCCAGGATTTAGATTTTGTTGGAGTTTTCTTTGAAAAGTATTGAAAATATTTTCCTTTAAAGCTTGCTTTCTGCTTTCATAAAAAAAAAAAAAAGAAAAAAGGTCCTTTCCTGCTGAATCCCAGATACGATAACTGTAAGAAAAATTAGCTGCTTAGGCACTTCAAAAATCGTCTGTGAATTTTTGTCTCCTCCTTAGGCTCACTAATCTTAACTGTCAAAAAGTATCTGGTTCTTATATTGCTACTTCTTTTGTATGAAAATAGCTCCCCACAGACCAAACATTTTCTCTCTATCTTTGCTACTCCGCCGCCACCTTCACTAATTCCTAATGTTTGAATATTTTAACGTGTGGGTGCCTTTTAGTACCTTTTCTTCTATTTACATTCAGTTTTCAAGTTCCTATCAGCTAGAACATGTTTGTACAGACCGCTGGAAACATGTATCCTCAGTCACTACCTCCACACCTACGTGCATATCTGCACACATAAAAGTGACAACACTTGTGAATTATCACTTGTGTATACAGACAACACTTACCTCTCTGTATTTAAAAAACAAAGCTGACTCCACAAGCCATCAGACAAGTTTGCATTATCCTAAGAATTCTCTCAGACCAAGAACAGATTTACCAGTAATATTGCTGCAAAAGCATTTAAATGTTGATACTGACCCTTCGGGCCTTCTCTCAATACTGTAAAGGCAAATGGAACAATCTGCTCTGAACAATATCACGATGTCCCGGAAGACACTCAGTAGTAACGTGTCTGCTTGCACTTTGGTGATGTGTGCAAATGCATTGTCAAGGTTAGACGTCCGCAGGTAGATTCTCAGCTACGAGGAAAAGGAGTAGTTTGAATACACACACAGCTTCTGCTTACCAGCAAACAGTAATTCCACATGCAATTGCTTTCTTTTTTGTGGAACGGCTGTCACAGATTTCTAGCAAGACACTTTACTTGGTTTTCATTTCATCAAATGTTATACCTATTGCATTACGTTATTGCATCCAAAGTTATACCTATTGCATACACTATCAGTTAAAGAACAGTACGGCCAAATCTGAAGTACTGAACAACAAACATAAGGAAGGAGTTTTATTAATTAGTTTTAAAAAGCAAAGAGTAAATAACGCTCTTCTACCCATCCAATATAAAACATTACAAAAGTGTTCCAAAATACTCTATCTAGATACCTTAAAACAGGTTTTGTCCCAACAGGCAACAATGTCACAAAGTTTTCAGAACAATGAGCAGATTCATGGTAGTCAGCGGAAAATAGTTTTTAACAGCAATAATAAACTTTTCTGCAAATAATTACTTCATAGTAACAAAGAATTTCTAAACATGACCAAAAGCCACCTATGTATCAAGCTTTTCATATTTATACTACAACGGTGGAAGAGGCCACATATTCTAAATAAGATTTATTTACTTTGAAGAAAAATACCTTACCTCTTCCTGATGATCATTTAAATTATAACATGCAAGAACAATGAAGTCATTCCACCACGCTAAGCCACCTGTTACCACCATATTTTGCTCCTGAAAAGAAAAAAGCAAGCAAATAACATATACACTTACACACACACATACATTCTATGGGTAATTTCTGAAAGCTACACATGATCTCTATAATCTTTACTGATAGTGGCAAGACAATCCATGTATATGAAGTTTTTGCTGTTTGAAAAAAACAAAGTACTAAGAAATATTATGTGAAGAAAAACCATCGTCTTCCAAAACACAGCTCCAGAGCTCCTTATGCTATTGGCATCCCTGAACTCTCAAATTATCTTTCTGCTTCTGGCCAGAATTTAAAAGCTTGGCACCCAAAGATACGTCTCACAAACTCTCAGATGAGATATATGGGAATAACTGTCTGACTATACGCACTCAGATTTTTAAAACTTTTAGTAACCAGACACAAATTATTGTGCCAAAGCCACAAGATGTTTCAGCCATTTTATTGAAAACAAATGCAAACCCAGTGTGTCCTTAATCCTAGGCATGTCTACATGTTGTTCTTTTGAAAAGGATATGTTTTTTTTCTCCAAGAGCCACATTCCAACAATTACAACCTCCCCATTATACCTGAATAAAGTACCGTAAACTCTCACCTGGGTAATGTTTCCAAACAGCTTCCATTTTTTGGTGAGTAAAGAATAATGTGCAAAACCAAACTTGCCAACAACAGCTACATTCTGTCCAAGCTTGTCAATAGCTGAAAACTGTTAAAAGAGAAAAAACTCAGAACTTCAGGAGGGAACTTATTTAAATGATATATCCTAAATACATCACTACAAGGCACTATAATATCAGATTCAAAACTTGTAAAGTATCTTCATATTTTTTACTTTACTGCCCAACACATATTCTTCTTTCTGCAATTTAAAACAATTATTTCAGCTTCCAGAGCTCATCCAACCCTAAGATGCAGTTACAAAAACCCAGTATTTCTAAAGAAGCAAAGAGCGCATTCTTAAAATTACTCACCCTTATAGGCCAGTTGCTCTCTAGATACGTACTATGAATCTAAAAAACAAAAGAAAACCAAGACCACATAACTATACCAAGCACCTTTAAAGTAGAGATGAATTATAACATCCTAAATGAATTTGTACAATGCGCATGCTTTCCCAAAACACTGGCTTTAAGTTTTTTGAATGCTGGGATTTCTTTTCTAAATACAGTTACTTCCCCCCACCATCCCCAAAAGTTACTGAAGCCTAAATATTAGCCTGCTTTTAATGTGAGAAATACAGAAATGCATTAGCAACACACAACAGCTAATACGCTATTACAGATTGGTAGTCAAAATTTGGTCTCCGTTTCCCACCTAAGTACCTCCTCCATCAGAACTTTCAGGGGAACGTACAAGTTTTGATAAACACAGCATTCAGGAGGCACTGTCAATATTGGGATGAAATCTTTTAAACCCATCAGAAATACAAACCAGCGCATCTGGTTTGTAGGAGAACACTTGACTGGGATGTGTCAAATTATTCTTGATCCTGGATTCCTCATGTCACATGCGATGGTGCAAAAGGCAGTAAGTGCCCTCATTACCCAGCCACTGGCTATTCTCAAGGTTATGTCACTCCCTACAGTAATTCCAACTGTGTTACTTTTACTCCTACACAGAACAAAGACTTCACCCTCCTACATCAGTTTCAGAAGACAGAAGAGCTACCTGGTCAGCTGAAGTGGAAATTCAACAGTACCTAGGACCTGATATACACGCCTAGAGTTAAATCCTGTTCAGCAATAAAGATTCATGTTTTATGTGAAAAACAAAATCTTAGGGACCTTTTAAAAACTTTAATTTAGAAAAATATCTACCAATTCAAGCATGGAAGAACACACACTAGAATTATGGATTAAAAGTCACTGAATTTCTCCTCTATATTACAGAGAAAATAGTATCGGTGCCATTACTAGCCCTGGAAATAATTCATGAGCTTGATATTGTGAATTTTTAATTATATAGTTAAATAGATGCCATCTAAAACTGCTTGAAAATACAGCCACAGTCCAAAGGCCGTATTCATCGGTTGAATACGCTTAAAGCAATTTACATAAATAAAAAAACAAATCCCTGAAAGATTTCATGCATTTTGCACTTATTGTCCTTTTCAAAGCATAGGAAAGTAATTTAAGTACTCCTTCCTGAAGTCAAAGGCTGAAATGTCCAACATTCTTTACCATTTGGCAATTAAAAAAAGCTGTACCAAGAGAAACCCAAGCAGCAATAGAAAGGCAATGATCTCACACTAAAGGAAAAGGGTATGGCAGAGTGATGGGATCAGCTCCAAATTCCAGTCCTATAAACTCTCGCCAAGCACAGAGCACATATGGGCAACCAGCAACAATTACCTGTACAACGTGCCAATGCCTGTGTCCTAGTAAAGTGCTTAAACCCTGAGAATCTAAACTGCCATCTGAAAATGGGCCTCTTTCCCTGGTAGGCTTATGTTCAGAGTGCACTGAAGTATTTCTGGGACTCTGAGCCTGTGTTGCATCTCCACAGTTCAAATACAAGCGATCTTCTCCTTGAAGAAGGACTTGTTCCTGGTTACTCTACATCAAAAACAAAACAGCAAAAGAAAAACCAAAAGCAACATTGAACTCCATGTACAGAGAACAAAGGAAATCACATGATCAATGTATTAACAGGTTCTACATAAACAATATGAAAAATAAGCATTAAGGCAGTTCTCAGTTTTTGTATCACTATGTACTAGTAGGTTTTATGTTACAGTAATGCATAGAAATATTGTAAAAGTACCATTTTAAAGGCTCTATGATAAAAAAGGAAGACCAATCTAATGGCTGCAAAACAAACTTAAAATCCATTAACAGAATAATTCAGAGGTCACCTGAAAACTGGAAATATGCTCTAAAATAAGGATATGTTTATCAACAAAAAAACTTACCATACAAGGATTAACAGTGAGTGCACTCTTGATGAAATGAAACTGCAGAATACCAAATTGGTGAGCTTCATTATTTGCATCTCTTTCAGGCTTCATGTTTGAAGAAGAATTCCCATCAATAACCCACAGATGATACCCTTCTGATCCCCAGGTCTGAACGTAAAAGAATAATAATAATAATTAAAAACCAAACCCTACACTATATATTCTCAGAAAACAAGACTTACATAAACTTACTGTAACTGATCTCATGATAGACATAAGCCTTGTTAAAAACCCACACACAGTTAGGTGTTCCAAAATGTATCATCATAGAAATCGTAAGTAACCCATGCCCATAAAGTCCACAAGAAACAGTAAGAATCTATCTTAAATGCTTTTGGTTGTTTGGGGTTTTTTTTAAGCTAAATTGTCCTATCATTGCAAATATGTACATCCACTTGGGATGATTGCTTATAAGTCTTCATAGCAACTAGGCTATACGTAAATAAAACCGAATGATTTAGAAATATTGTACAGAAGTCATCATGGTTTGTAAAACTGGCCTTGAAGATATTATCAACATCTACTGATTTGACAGACTAACAGGATTTTATGTTAATTAGTCTGTATTAAAACAACATCAGTTATGTTTCTCCTGAGATCATATTCTGAGTTAAGCTACTTCTACAGCCAAAGGTAAGCTAGTAGGTTTAGGGAAACAACTAAGTTTACAATTAGTGTTGTTTCGGTTCTCATTATACTCTGAAATACAGCACCAGATTTAAAAAATAAAATAAAATAAAAGAGTCATTAAGGAAAACCAAAAGCGTTCATTCTTAATATTAGAAGCAACACCAAGAAAAGGCATGATATTCATCATCAGGCACATACATGACAGGAAAAAGAATAATCATAAACTGTCCCTTTTTCCCTCTTCCTACAATACAGCACTGAGGTAGTAGCGTATGTAGGAACTGTAGTAAAGGCATCTTACTCTTTACAAGTGACAAATCTGAAGAAAGCCAGTTTGATTTCCTGAAAATTTGTTTTACTAAAAATAATTTAAAAAATGATCAGCCTTCCTATTACAGTATTTTTACATCCATATTTACCATAGAACTGATCTTTAGAGGGTCCTTTTTGGCACCATCAGACTGATACCTTAAAAACAAAACAGAACACGTTTGAAACAACTTCATCAAAATAAGAAATTTTCTTACTATCTTCGTATTGTCAAACTATAAAGCCCCCATGACACTGCATAAAAGGCAATGCAACTGTCAGATATCTAGCACAAACTGTTTGAATTGTGATTTCCGGATGTTAGCACACTTTCAGCAAATATATACTGGCACTGAGCGAATTTTAATATTTGTGTGCTAAAGCTTGCGCTTAGGTTTATTTGCTTTTACAGCCAAGACGACCACTAAAAATACCCTCTTAAATATTATTCAATGATTCCAATATCTAAGGAGCTATAATAGAAAAAGACTTTTTAAAAGCTAATTCAATTAATTACTTTCCAATTAAACGCTTTTAATTAGGAAAAGTTTCTAGTAGAACATTTTACATTTTCATTAAAGATACTCACGCAAAATCACCTCCTAAAGTACAGATAAGGTGAGCACCAAAAACACTCCATAAGGACAAGCCTCCACATTCCCAGGTCACCATCACAACACAGCTATCAGGTGACCATCTGATTAGTTTAACAGGTCCTGTTTTATTCCAAATATCTGTTTAAAAACAGACAATAAAATGCCATGTGAAAAACATCAAATGTCCTTCTGCTGCTTTCACCATATGAGTAGAAACAAAAATATATTGAAATATGTATTTGATTTTTCAATTAACTTCTTTGCTGCATTCATCAAACCAATCGTCTCAGAATGAATAAGCAGTAAATGGAGAATTCATGTTTTCTTTCCAATACGTTTGGTTTCATAGGAAACTAAGAATACATGAAAACAGGCCAGAAATACACAGTGCTATGACACAACCATAGGACGGCAATTCTGGTAAAATGATTTTTTAGGACAAAAGAAGATTTTATAGTCATGCTTGAAAGCTCTTCCTTTGGCACTTAGCACAACTGTAAAACTATGTTATTTACCGATTTGTTTTTTCTGTTGCAACCTAACAGGCACATACATTTTCAGTTGAAGATGCAATTTACCCACCTTATACGTTCCTCACTCTCAAGCCCACAATACTCATCACTACATGAAAAATTTCCCTAAGCGTTTTCTTCACTGCAGTTCAGGCAGAGTGCTGGATTACTCATTTTTTTCTGTACTCTACATGTCAGTTGTTTCAAGTTAATTCATACCTCTATTATATTCATTGTCAGTTTTGACAATAATCTCTCATTTTCTCAGGTGAGTAATGGAAAAGTAACCTCAAGACTACGTGTGGGAACTACTAAGATGTACAGCATTTAAAAAGGAACCACCAGAAGCAGCATGGCTTCTATTAACAGCTAGCTCAGATTCAGTTAAAAAAACAACAACAACAACAAAAAAAAAACCAAAAAAACCCCCCAAAAACCAAACCAGACAACCATATCCAAAGAATTGACCCCAGACCCTCACATATGAAAAACATCCAAAAGTCATTTACAAGCAAGCAGCTAAAGAACAAATGTGCAAGAGTAAATTACTACAAACATGTAAGAGTAAATACCAATTGCATTAGCAAGAATGCAAACAACAAATACTTGTTAACTAGCCAAGGGTAAAAATATTCTTCAGTATTCTAAAAACAGCTGGCAAATTCCAGCGATAAGAGTAGCTCACCAGGATATTGTTTTGGTGTCAGCTCCAATTTATGTGACAACTGCATGGCGCCAGTGGTGGTATCTATTGTATAAACCTGCACGGAGCCGCTGTAAGAGATTACACATGCTTTAGACTAGAGATCATTTGGATTTCTCATCAGTTTCCAGACATTCATAAAAGCTGCTTTTTTTCTCACCAATACCAAATTTATCTAGAACAGGAACACTGTGTCAAGTAACACTCAAAGAACTTTATGAAAGAAATTTATAGGATACTTTGCAGAAGGCAGCGGAGGACCCAAAATACCAGTCCTGTAATAACCAATACACTAAGACTATTTCATTCATTCTGAATATACACATGCACACACAATCACATATATTTGTGGCTTTGAACTGCAAGACAATCCATGAGGGAAGTCAGCATTCACTCAGTGCTAATCAGGAACGTACTAAAGTATACCAAGATCAATGAATTATTGTAACTATTGCCGTTTCAGAGGCAAAACCCAACACCCTGCATTGTTAGTACAACCAAAAATACTTTTTCTTAAGAAGACAGTTGAAGACTGCCCAGCCAGATCTTTTGAAATGCTCTAAAACCCAGATAAAATAATTTTTAAAAAGCCACACTGTAAACCAGCTAAAGCAGTACCACACAGGAAGAACTGTCTTGAAGGAGCAGTAAGCAAAACATCGCAACTGAAAGCACTTTTGCAACATGTAATTTATAAAGATTCACAGTTATTCAAACAGACAACATTTTTCCTGACCAAATCAACACTTCACAGCTCATTTTCTCAGTTGGCTGCAAAATGCTGATTCTTGTCCAATATTATCACAATTAGCTGCTTAAAACTGACTTTATAATCCTGCTTTGAGATTAACTGGGACAGCAGCACTTTTCAATCCTCGCTACCGGCCCAGCCTTCTAACTTTTTTTTTTCCAGAGCTGAACAGCAAGCATCAGTTTCAACTGAAGTTCAAGCAAGCAATCATTTATTTCCTCTTCTCTCCTACCTGCTTAATAAAGCAGATGACACCATCTCTAGGAAGACTGACCATTTTCGTCTTTACAGCTCTTGCAAGACAACTTGCTAAGAAGAAACTAGTATTTAAGCTTTATAATGAAATAATTTCCCCCCCTTATTGAACCAGCCTCACAAAACTTACTTGGCACATCCAAATGCCATTAGCCTGTATTTGTTATTTACTGCCACACAAGTTCCATCAATCACATCTTGTGCCCAAACACCATGGAGCTGCTGTAAAGAAAAGAATTCATAGAATTGTTGGTTAAACACCGCTTTTATTCATGATAGTCAGCTTCTACCCATGTATGCCTTATTACAGATCTACCAGTGGGCCTTCACCACCTCAGGAAATTTCTACTGGAAATGGCAAGATTAACTGACATGGCTTAGATAAACAAAACCCCATGTATGTAAATCTGGTTTCATTGTTCCTAATAAAAACTACAGAAAGATGCCAGTATGTAAGGAAACTTTATTAGAGCTCTGAATAACCAAAGGAAATCAATACCTCTTAGGCAAGAATATCCCTGATACTGCATAAAAATCAGTAGCAAGGCTGAAGACAGAACAGGCAATTAAATACACATCTGCAACAGCTGAAATTGCAAATATTGTAAGTCTGTGAAGGAGTCTGGAACAGACTACGCAAATCCTTCTGTGTTTTCTGTGGTTAAAATAAAGAGATCTGACAACAAAATGTAATACAGCTCTTGGGCTGAATTACGGGTATGGAAACACCCAACTTGGAAAATATTCCTTTAGAACAAATTCTGAAGTATGCTTGCTGCTATGAGAAGAGTTCGACTTGATCACAGCTGAAAGCCAGAAGTAGTACCTATCATACTTTGCCATAGGAGAAACTACTTCTTATCACCCCACTTATAACTAGCAACAGGAAGTTGGTCAGGAGACAGAACTCAAAACTATAATGACACTTTGAAGCAATAAACAAAAATTAAGTCTACTATCAATTATGGTCTCCCATAGAGAGGTACTAGGCCTGAAACAATCTAGTTCAAATTATGTTCTCATGTCATCTCTTAAGCAGTTAATCTTATGTTATCTCTTAAGCAGTTGCTAAATTTTAATTTCTTTGCAGCTGAATAGAATTTGAAGTAGCAAGCTACAAGGAAAACACATTTATTGTACAGTGTATGCTAGAAATACTAAAGGAAATATACCTCAGCAGTGAATCTACTTGACATGGGTGTAATGAAACCAACTCTGCCATCATTGAAAACAACAGCAAAACCATCAAGCGTGGCACAGTATTCCATATCTCTGATGTAAACATCTTCAAAGCCCAAAAATGAACCTGCTGAGAAAACATCAGTAATTTAAAAATATGCCACCACAGTGATATTGCAAGCCAACCGACTTTTCAGTTGCTTGCTTATTACTTCACAGAAAAAAAACCTAATTTAAACAGACTATTTTGTTCACATTTACAAAAGGTACATTCTCATCTCTGCTTGAGAACAGAGATAATATTTTATATTAGACAGTATTTTGGCAGTAGTTAACTATCATAAGCAATGAAAAAATCCAAAACCTACCTCTAGAAGACTGCAGGTCCACAGAAAACGGAACTGTACATAGGTTGATGGCCTTCCTTCCATTGGTCATACCATCCCAGTGAACAAGGTGGAGAAATCCATCAGCAGTAGCAACAAGTAGATCCTCTAACATAGACTGCAAACTAACAAATGCAATTGTCATTCTCTGAAAAACTGCATCAATGTCACAGCAAAATCAATTAATGTAACAAAACCTATATCACTACCTCTTGTATAAGCAACTATGTTGAGAAGTTACATCAAATAAGTTACAAACTAAATGCCTAAGTCTTCTAGACATTAAAAGTACCAAGCTGGCAAAATATGGTATTTGTCTATTTTTCTCCAGGAATGAGAGTTTGTTGAGTAATTGTTTAACCTGTATATGAACTGCTGAAGGTTATTTTAATATTTTTGACTAAACATAAGACATGGCTGCCAAAAATCAATTACTCATCTTTTCTAGAAAAACTACCAATATTGCCTAAACTGTAAATAATCCACAATGCCTTCTAACCCATGGCCTAAACAGAAATTGAGACTTATCCTAAATCCTTCCCCAAACACCTCCAAAATTCTAAAAGCTACTGTTAATCTACTTCCATGCAGATAACAACCCACAGCTTCCCCAGGAAAGATTGTGCAGTATATACTGGATTTCTTCTAACTTCCATTTTCTCCCATGGGGCCTCTTCCCAAATTGCACTTTGTTACTTTTCCACCCCAACCCAACACCATACAGTTTCACCAACTTTTCACGCACACTTATTTAGCATGTTCAAAGCTTATTTACAGGGAAGGCAATCACCCACAAAAAAGGAAGAGATAAACAAAAAGTTTTTGCAGGACAAAAAGGGACCATCTGTGGGCTGCTGGAGAAATGTTGAAATGCAACATACAGTTTTGCTCTTAGGTACCTATATCTCCGTGAAATCTCTAATCCACACTTTTAGCCCAAGGACACGTTTATAGTAACATAATGTGCTGAACACACATGTACTATATACTTCTATGTGCTGAAAACATCAGTACACCCAAGCACAGAAGCACTTTTTCACCTCCTTAGACTTACTATTTTTAATTATTAGTCTTTACTGTTGATAAGTCTAAAAACTTACTAGAAGGTTTTTTCATGCAGTTTTCCCTTCACCTTTTAACAAGTAACTGCTATATACAGAGATGTGACATGATTAATGAGAATACCTTGTGATAGAAGCTTGCAAGTCCAGCACTTTCTTCATTTCTAGATTTAATGAAGGAGCACATTGTTCTTCCTTATAATGTGGGGTTCCCTTCAGATGTGGGCTTCCTCTAAAATAAAAGAGAAAGACTACAATTGAAACAAGCTGTCCCCCAAATGAGACTGGGTTATCCGATCTGCCATGTGTTTCATTAACCTTTTTTTTTTCCCCAAAAAAAATTAAAGCTGACCTACAATCATAAATATTGTAACACATAATCCAGCTCATCCAGACAGCACACTCTCAAGCAAGATGAAATGACTCTGGGTTACCAAGAATCAGTGTTACAACTGAATCTTGAAAGCAGTCAACTAAAACTGAGAGAAAAGGTTGTGTAATGTATAAATATTACTGTTACATACCCATAACACATCATATTAACATGCCTCTTGTAATCAACTGGGGTACATAACCAAGTATAAACATAGTGTTTCTGCACAGCACGAACTATTTAGCCAGAATGGGATCAACAAGGTTTAAAAGACATCTTTTGCTGGAAGAGAAATTTCAAGTCTCCACATGGGCTGGCTTCTTTAAACACATTCGTTAAAAACAGTTTGCAAGAATATTTGAATATTTTCAGTTTCGTGAGCTAGTTTCACCAAATCTGTTACCATCTGCAGTGTATCTTTTTCCACTGAGGCACTACCATCACGTCAGTGTTTTAATTAATTGCCTGTGATTACGTCAAATTCATCGATTCAAAAAGAAACCTCTCCTATGGGTGCAAGGAGGGCACAATCAAAAGTACACTGCATTCATATAGTCCACATCTGCATGAGTCAGCCTTGCTAGTTAAGCTACTTTGACCTTTAAACGAAGAATGTGCTCTGCTGACAGAAACAGGAAAGAATGTTTGGTCTGGGTTGCCACATCGGCATCTGCTACTCGTTGTAGCCAAACTTTAAGCAACTCACTTTTGCAGAAGAATTCAGAGAAATGGACGCATTTCAGCAACCAACCACCTGCATGTCAAAATAAGTATAATCACTTCTATTCACACAGTATCTCTTAATGTAACTAAGCCTGTGAGTAAAGTCTCTTAACACTCACAACTGAGAAAAACGTTCAACTACATCTGCAATCCAAGAAAACCCCAAGCATAGAAAGATTAGGAATGCCAGTCTGTTTTTTTTTTAAAGGTAGAATACAAGGTCTATGGGGAAATTTCAGATCTTGAGTTGAAGATCAAGGTGTATTTTTTTAAATCCCCAGGTTAATTCTCTGTTCTCTCTTAAGCATGTCATCAATTATATGCTTGTTCACAGAAAACAGAGCACTATACGGAGTACCAAAATGTCTTTCAGATGCTGAAAGCCCATGTAACTGTATCTCATTAATAACCTTTTACAGGAAGGGTAAAAAGGAAGGGTAAACATAAGTCTACCTTAAGGGCTTGCTGTCTTTTTCCAGACTCCTCAAAACTTTCCCCACATTAACATTCTGCTGTTTGGTTCTAACCTGACTACCCCAAAATGAAAGAGGAACCTATAAATACAGTGAATTGCTAAAATTCTTAGCATGAAATTTTAAGTTATTGTATAAATTTGATCTTCTCACAGGGGAAGAACTGGCTCTGGAAGTAACACTTTAACTGTGTTGGAAGAAAAAACTGTAAGCTCAAACTACGATGCAAGATGCAACAATGAGAACATGGAGAAGTGTATTTAAATCCTTCCCTTTCCCCCTCCCCACCCTCTGCAAAACAAACAAACAACAACAACGACAAAACAAAAAACTGCAACAAAACAACAAAGCTTAAGCATCATAAATTCAAGAAGAGGTTGCACCGTGCAAAAGCATAGTCAGCTAGTCTACCCTGAGCTGGGAGGAAGAATTTCCTTGGAGTTTGTTATCTGGGCTGGGGGGAGGTTCAGGGAGGAATCAGGACACCAGGCAGCTAATTTTTCCACCAGCACACTACTGCTCTTATGTCCTCCACTACACGAATAGCGGTTAGATACAGCATGATCCATAGACAAAACTCGTTCAGAAATATCATTACCAGATTTAGTCACTGCTAGCAGAAGCAACTAAGAAATATTTAGGAAGTTAATTACTGCAGAATCCAAGTACTTATGGACTTCTTCATTATTTCCGATTAAGGTATAATGCATCAACTTTTTTAGTCTGTTTTAAGTAAGTCTACAGTTTTTCAAAATAATGTTCACTGTTTTCCACTTATTACTGGAGAATTGCCACCTTACTGTCTGGGGTAATCACAGTAGTAGAGGTAGTAGAGTAGTAGACAATAGTTTAGAAAAAGTTCAGAGAGCTCTCTCTGTCAAAAAATATTATGCTTCAAAAAATAAATTAGTGTGGCTAATGGAAGATAGTGAATTAATTTTAAAAACCCAAACAAACAATGAACGAGCCAGTAGCATCCATTCCCACAGTCAAATCACGGCTGTTTGGGAAGTAATGGAGACATTTTACTGAAACAAATTATTAAAGATTCCAGACTTGTTCATCAGTAAATATTTTTAGAACAAATGACTGATAAAACCAGGGTAAAATATTTTGATACTACTTTGGGGTGATGATATTCTTAATTGTTGCTGCTAAAACAGTTTCTTCAGCAGTACTTTTTGGGGAAAAAAAACAAACCCCAACACCTTGATGTTTCAACTATTGAGAGCATTATACATGTGAGAAAAACAGGACAAACAATGTTTCTGAATGAATTTACACCACCAAGGACTGAGTTGTTCTCCTTGAAGGCACAAAAGCAAAAAAAAAAAAAAAAAAAAAAAAAAAAAAACAAAACAAAAAAAAAAAAAAAAACAAAAAAAAACCAAAAAAAAAAAAAAAACCACCACCAAACCCACAAAACACCAACAAACAACAACACACCACATCCACCACACCCACCCACAGCAGACATAAACCAACAATCTCGGGCACTAGAACATGCCCTGAAGTGCCATGTCTACACGTTTCTTAAATACCTCCAGGGATGGGGAATCCACCACCTCCCTAAAAAAAAAAAAAAAAAAAAAGACCAATCATTGTTGCATTACCACAATTACATAATGTTTATTAATTGCTTTAAAACGGTTCATGTGAAAACAGTTAATGAATTGTCTATACAGCTGAGGAATTAGATTTTTTTTATACCTGATTCAAAGAGCCTGCATCATCGCCTCTAAATACGTGATTCTTCACTCACAATTCACTGCCCGCCATGCTTTTTAGAAACACTTCTCAAACAAGTAAAACAAGTTACACTGTGAGCTTTCACTTCCACAGAACTAGCATCTTCTCACCCCTAAACCTGCATCCCTCCACCACACACTGCAGGCAGCCAGCAGCTGGAGTATGTCTGGCTGGATCCAGAACTACACACATACAGGTTGCCAAGAGCTGGACAAACAAGAATTCAGAGAGAGACTATGGAAACAACGGTAAAGAATGAGTAAGGGTTTAGAAAAGTAATTCTTAGTACAACTTTGTCTACTCAATTGAGAAATAACAGGTTTCTGTGGTTTGAGAAGAGAAATAGCTAGCTAGTATCTACTATTGAATTTAATCAACTATTCATGCAAAAAAGTTAAATAATTTACCATATTATTATTGCAGTTGCAAAGGTTTCTTGTCAACATTTTAAGCCTCCTGAACCACATCAAGGGCTAGCAAGTGCCACAATGGTTAATAAAAATTCTACAACTAATATAGTTTTAAAAACACGTTTTCCAACCAATGCCAAAAACAACTTATGGGGAAAACCACACCGATGAAGTTTAGCACAAGCTTAATTCCAAACAAAAATTATTTAGTAAGTTAACTAACTGTACACCTCATCAGTTACCCTTGCAGAGTTTAAAGTTCAAAACCTTTGTACATACTAATCTTAAGTCTCCTGAATCAGGAAAAAAATCTCCACTCATGAGGTAATTTATGGCACCTATAAACCATCTTTCTATAGAAGAGGAAAAAGCTTTGAAAAGCGCCAGAAAGACGAGGTCATGAATACAGTAAGCAAGCAGACATATATGCAATAATACAGCATTGTAAACCAGGATATAAATGCTAGCTTGTTCACGTGGCTACATTGCTTAGAAAACAACTTCAATTTTTAAAGCATTTTCAGGTAATTAAAACTCTACAGCATTGAGGTCTTATTCTAGATTTACAGAACTTCATATTACTTGCACTCCCAATGCAGGCTCCACTTGAGGGTATGCAGAAATTTGAGGCAAAAGAGTCTCCAATTACCATGTTTAGCTTATTAGCCATGTAAAGTTTTTTAGGTTTTGTCTTTTTTTAAAGGCAAAAATATCTTCACCGTTAAGTCACCGCATTCTGCCTCTTCAAGTGACAAATCTTAAGTCACTCTCCTTGCCAGAACTCTGAATAGAAATAACTAACAGTTCAGCACAGGAAAGCCTCTACTGTGATGGTGTTACACATCTCTTCACTGTGAAACAAAGGCGTATCTGTACAAATTCCTTTGGGACTCCCTCAAAAAAAACATATATATTATTGTACCTTTCCACAGCTTACAAAGCTACAAATTTGTTTGTATGCACTCCCACCTTTCTTAAGTGTATCACACAGGTAGAGATTAATTTTATTTTACTGTTCTATTATCTTTCCATACATACATTTTCTTCATGGTTTATCTTGTAATGACTTTGTACTTGTGCTCGCTGCAGGAAAGTATCCCAGAATGTGGGCTAATGGCCAATACTGATCTCTTCCAAGTCTGCTCTGAACTGGAGCAAAGTCTGTAAGAGCTGGAATGAAACTGCAGACTATTCTGGCTCAATTTAAAAAACAAAACCCAAAAAACAACCAAAAACACACAACAAAAAAAACCAACCAAAAAAACCCCAACAAAGGCCCCCACACAAATACTGTTTTTTTCCTGTTTTTAGTCGAACAAATCAAGCAGGATACTTAAGCTTTTCATTGAGCATGAATGTCTGTTCACTTCAAGAACAGACTAGCAATTTCTAGCCAAAAATATTTCCTTCTACAGAAGAACTTCAATTGATAGCATTCCTCAAATATCATAATTTGACAAAAAAAGCTATCAATTTACTCCAGCAAAAATTTAAAAATATTTAAAAAGCTTCCTTTTTTATATATATATAAATATACTCAGAATTCATGACAAAATGCTGTGCTTTGCTTGCAATATGAGTACTTGCTTTATCACATTAATCTAATAATAGATTTTACATAAAAAGTGCATAATGATGAACAGGTCAGTTCCTTAACCCTTACCATATCTACATAAGCATATTTTAAACTGATTAAACTTCTAAAGGTATACAATAGCCAGCATTCTCAAGTATTCATATATGCTCAATTTTGTAAGAGCTATGCCCTCAGATACTGATAGTGCAAACTTAAAAGATTTTGTGGGCTCCAGCTGCAAACATTGGTAATCTTGAATTCCAGCACTTTCATTAAAACACTAAATTTCAGAATACAAAGACCATTACAAAGGTTGCTATGAAAAGGAGGAAGTCATGCCAAATGGGCATTTTTAAACAGGAAATCAATTTTTCTAAACTCTGATTCTGTCTATTTTAAAATAAACAATAGCAAGGGGCAGGGGGAGTTCACTCAGTCTTGCTTTCCAAAATCTGGTTATTTAACACTGCTAGAAGATAAGTGGAGGCAGAGATTTTCACATTCAAACACGATGAGAGCTTAGCCTCAACTTACACTTCAGCTCCTCTACTAAACATACATTGATGAGGTTGGGACAGGAGAGAGAGACTTGGCCCTAAAAAAACCCACCATGCTGTGATTGGATACACTGCAATGCTCATTGAGTTATAAACAGCAAAAGTTTTTCTGTCACTTTCCATGCAGTTTTGGTTGTTGTTTTTTTTGTTTTGCTTTTTTTTACGTTGAGGCATTTTATTCAAGCTATACCAGCAAAAAACAGTTGCAAGTGTAATTACAATTTAGATAATAACTGTATGCTAGGATAGTTCTGTTAAGAGATCAAACACAGGCAAGTTCTTCTGGATCATCTTGCTCGACAGCCATATGTAGTAAAAACCTCTGTGTATTAAGAGCTATAAACTGGAAGGACTGTACTTTTTCTGCACAAACATCCTTCTCCCATATGGATGAACAAGGAGTAATTTTTATTTTCAGCAACTTTTTTTGTTCCTTTTCTTCAAATCAAAGGTATACCATTATCACGTAAATCTTAGAGCAGTTATTTAAAAAATAGCAACACCACACAAAGCTGTAACTTTACTGCAGCTACCAGTATCCCTATCTGGAAGATTGCAAAAAATAACTGAAGTCAAGAAAATTACTGTGTATCATATACCTTATCACCTACTCTTCTTATGTTCTTTTTACACTTACGGTAAAACATACACATTTAATTTAAATGACACGTAAGCTGACAGGAGAATTTAAACTCAACCTTTCTCAATGCTTTCACTTGTATGGGAACAAACCTAGCCACAAGCTCAACTTCAGGATACTAATTAAACTACCAAATCTTGCACCAGGATTTTGGCACAGCTGCAGACATTACTGGTGTGGTTCTCTCAGTGCACGACCACCTCATTATGTTGACCTGCACTGCTTAAAAATTCTGTTCAAACTGAAGTTGTATTAAGAGAGTTTTCCTATATTTCTGTAGTCACTACATCGAAATTTTATGTTTCTGTTAGAACTAGCCATTATTATTTAAAGAAAGGATACTAGAGAATAGGAATCATTCTGCTTAAAGAAACTTAGTAGATAGGGATAGTTCATCAACACCAAGGATAATGCATCATTTTAAGACGTTGAATAAGACTGAACTTTTAGGACCACTGACAGAAGTGTGCTCAGTAGCTTAAAAAAAAAAAGAAACAAACCAAAACCACAACTGATGATATTCTACAGCATCTCTTAACTATCTGCATGTTGTGGAAGTGTCCAAAGAGAAAAGCGGTATGACAAAAAAACCTTAACCTCAAATATGCAAAATGTGGAGACATATATTTGAAGCTGTTCTCCACCCATTTCACTGTTTTTACTGACTTGTTTCCAGCAGCTGTTCCGTCACACCACTAATACAAGGACAGCCTTACATCTTTACACTCCCTGCAATAATCACCGTCCTCCCATTTGCTTTGCCTAACGAAGGCAAATAACCATGTAAGACAGAGCTGGACAAGCTCATAATTAATATTCGCATGCGAGTTAAAATGTTGCAAGGAATTACTTTATCATGAATTATCATACAAGAATTATCATACAAGCATCGCGTAGCAGTTACTCCATGTTTTTTAACCTCCCAGTGCTGCCACTCAGGGCTACTTCAAGGTCACCATTCTCTAATGCCAGTCTTTTATTATATGCTGACTTGCAAGCTAAGCTACTGGAACTCCGGGGGAGGGATAAAGCAGGGAGGTGGGCCGGTTTAGTTTCCCCACCAGGTCAGCAAGCCGACTTTACTTAAGGCATAGCTGCACAATCACTGCTGCCAACACAGAGGAAGGAGCCAAGAACACACTGCCACAGTGGGAGAAAACAGTAAGATGCCCCCTTTCAAGCAAGGCAAGTCACATACGAGGCCTTTCACCACTTTTTAACGGCTTTAGAGTTAACAAAATCAACTTGGGATTGGTCAGTCCAGTAGAAATGAGATTCAAGCATTTACAGTGAAATAATGTCTTCGGAAAATGCCAAAAGAAAAAGTTAAAAGTTTCAATTCTAGGATTTTCATTTAGTTTGTGTGTTTGTTCGTGTTGGATTGTTTGTTTTTTTGTTTGGTTGGTTTTGGTTTTTTTCAGTATTTCATCTACAAACCAAACTAAGTGAAACTGCCTACAGGCAGTGCACTGTGTCCACACCAAAAAAAAAGAATCACAGAACAGTCTGAGTCGGAAGGCAACTTAAAGATCATCTAGTTCCAACCCCGCTGCCATAGGCAGGGACATTAGACACTAGTGTGGACACCTTCCACTAGACCAGGTTGCTCAAAGCCGCATCCAACCTGTCCTTGAACACTTCCAGGGATGGGGCATCCACAACTTGTTCAGGTGTCCACTGTCCAGTGTCACACCATCCTCATAGTGAAGAATTTCTAACCTAAACCTGACCTCTTTCAGTTTGAAACCATTACACCTCACCCTATCACTCCATTCCCTGATAAAGAGTCCCTCCCCATCTCTCCTGTAGATCCCTTTAGGTACTGGAAGGCTGCTGTAAAGTCTCCCATGATACTTCTCAAGGCTGAACAACCTCAACTCTCTCAGCCTGTCTTCATAGGAGAGGTGCTCCAGCCCTCTGAGCATCCTCATGGCCCTCCTCTGGACTCGCTCCAACAGGCCCATGTCTTTTCCTGTGGTGAGGACTCCAGAGCTGGATGCAGTACTCTAGATGGGGTCTCATAAGAGCAGAGTAGAGAGGCAGAATTGCCTCCTTCCACCTGCTGGCCACACTTCTTTTGATGTGGCCCAGGACACATTTGGCTTTCTGGGCTGTGAGCACACATTGCTGGTTCATCCCATTGTAATAGCTTACAGAATAATTTGACTTTGATCACAGCAGGCATAATTCACACAAAAATGCTTGTATCTTTCTTTTGATCTAGTATAACCAGAACAGTAATAATTTTATGTAGGCTTCCAAAATTGAGGGCTAAATATAGATAGACTAGTAATCCCAGTAAATTCTGTGAGATCATTCATCTTCTTAAAGTTAAGTACATGCATTAGTCTTAGGAGATTGTGCATAAACACCCTAGAAACAAACACTTTGTCTTATGCATCCATAGTGTCAACATTATACCCTTTGGGACTATACAAACATATCTTAAAATCTTGACCATTCAACACACAGCCAATTGAAAGCCTTTTTGATAAAAACATACTTTTAGGTCAACAATACAAATCAATTACCGATGCTTTATATAAAACTTAGACCAGTTAGTCATCGACTGCTTAACAGATATTTTCACATCCTCCTACATGTGGCATGTCTAAACAAATTTTACAAAGCTTCTTTTTTAAGTCTTACTGCATATTTTCTACCTATTTTCACATATTTTAAGATTTTGCCAATTAAAAAACCCCAAACTTTCCAAATAGAACAACATACCATAAACGATTGTTTAATCTTTTCCATTACGTGCATCTGAAGATATATTATCCCTTTATTTATTTCAACAGGTTACATGCTGCTTTTTTTTTCTGGTAACAGTCAGATGTGAAAAGCCAGTTTGAAAAATGCTACTCAGGTCTCACAAAAGGCAAGTAATATAATTTGTCTACATTAGTCTTTAAAATGTAGGCAAATTATATTAAAAGTTAAAAAAAAAAAGCAAAAAAAAAGTCTTTTTGAAAAATAGACAAGTGAGTTGCAATAGTAAATTCCATTTAATTCCAGAGCTTTGAGGGCTATTTCCGAGGCCAAAAGATGCATTATAGTAGTAATACACACAAAATTTTCCACTCAATTAAGCAAGAATTAATTTTGAAATAATTCACCACTTGCCAACTCATTTCTTCCTATAAGCCATTGTAAAGGAATAGAGATTTAATAAATGCTTGTGAAGACCTGATTTTATTATTTTTTTAATGTTCATTATTTAGCAGTTATGGTTTAAAAAACTCAAAGTGTTTTCCTCTTACGTGACACCATATGATATCCAATACTCCTCACAGATCTCCACTTGGAGACAACTACTGAATAACTTTAACTTGTTTTACAAATAATGAAAAAACCCTAAGTTGACTAGCATTATCAGAATGATGAAGTTATATCAAAATAATATAAAAAAATGTATCAAATATATCAAAAAAAGGAGTTTCTAGCCAACAATAAATCAAGAGTGGTTTTTCATTTGTTTGGACAAGTTGGATCCAATCAATGCCTATAGATTCTGTCTATCTAAACACACAGAGACACACATAAATACACATCTTGAGGTTTTAATTTGTCCTAAATATTTTCCAATTTTGCCAAATCCTATTAGAAGTCAACTGAGCTAACCAAAAATACATCCAACATATAGTCATATTTTAACACATAAAATGTATTGTCATTCACAGTAAGGAAAATAAGATGATAATGATACCATAAAACACTGCAGCTAAAATACTTGTATATTCTCGCTAAAAATGGTTCATATTCTTTCCAAAAATACTGATAACTTATTCTCGATTTGTTTCAAAATATCTCTACAGTATTACAAAGTTGAGGGGGGGAGAAGAATCTATTAAAAAATTACACGCTAACAGTTCCTAAGAAACATGACTTACCAACTGAGTTACTCAAAAGGAATTATTAAAGCTTGTTATAGATCATGAATTCAACAAATTACCTCAAATCATAAAATTAGATAATTGTAATCCTGCTGTTTAGTATTTTGAGAGTTTATAAGATAGACCCAAGTAATCTTACCAGTGCACAGCAAACCAATTAGACCAACTTCTCTGAACTGACTCTACCACACAGGAATGATGTTTCGTATACTCATCAAGTTTTAAAATATACTTTGGAAGGAAATACTTTTTATGATAAAATATGCCTAGGACTTATTTTTCTACACAGTGGGGATGCAAAGAAAGTTTAAAATACTTACTTGGGATACATTGGCTCATAAAGATACTTGTCTCTTGGTGATGGGATTTCAAAAAATAAGATGTATCCATTTGCAGTCTGAAAGAGAAACAGTTATAAGACATGTATCTAGTTTACCTGTACGAGTAAATTCTGTAACAACTCTTGTGATTTCTACACGTCATGTATTGAACACAAAAATAGGCTCGTATCAAGTTTTAGCTATATCAAAAAACTGCGTTGAAATTAGTTCTAGGTAAAATTCATACTAGCCCTTAAAGCCAACTAGATAGATTACTCAGTAGGTAGAAAAATGGAAAAACACCACTGTTGATGTATGTGTCCAGCAGAAATTTTCCTCCTGTTCATATAAATACATAAAACCAGACAGCTATATCAGATACTTAGAACCTGGGCACCTAATTCCTACGAACGAAGAGACCTGCTGCAGAGAGCATGGAGCAGAAGGTATCAAGCCTTCAGACCAAGACCTCCAGGTGTTTGAACACATATGGACACTACATAGGGCCAAGAAACTAGGCATTGCCTCTCAGTGTTGGTCATCCAGGTAGCTTTCAAAAAATCCTGATGTCAGAGTATCTTGAGGTACCACAACATCATTTCAAAATCTTCTGGTGTCTGAAAAAAATTCTACTACAATTTAATCCCAACTCATATTCTGGAAAGGTAGGACTCTTGTTAGCTTAGGTTATCAGTTCACAGGTGTCATGTTTTTCCCAAAAACATTTTGCTTTATCATGAAAGAAATTTGCGTTTCAGCTTTAAAGTCCAAGAAAAACAATTTTTCCCATACAAGAAGAGTATCTTTTTCATGCAAGAATAAAATTCGGACTGTAACAGTGAGCTTGAGGCAGACTGAAAATAAATGGAAGCTTTCATATGCACAGCAATATCACGTTCAGGTATTATGTGGTAAAGAAATGTCCTCATTTCTAACATCTTTACAGGTTCTTTCCATTACATCATTAAATATTTAACCTGTAAGTTATCTTATCCTGGAAGGAAAAGTAAAACAATACTGTGAAGTATCTTTATACTGATATTAAGGTACAAAGGGCCCTACTAAGCACTATTCAAACCACAAACTTGCTATTGTTACAGGCTGATTTCCAAACAGAACCTCAAATAACATAAGAGCTGGGTGAAATGTAGAAGCATTCAACTGTTTGTTTCCTGCAAATTGATCATATTGATTCACATAGGTTTCTGCATTGCTTTAGAAATGTGTGTTGCAATTAAACTTATTAAGTAATCATTGCTGTCATCCTTCCCTGATCATTCTCATCTCTGTCAGTCAGAAGTATAAAGTACTTTAAAAGGGATCTCATTACATAGCTTCTTGTATACTATCATGTTTAATAAAGCTCTGCCTTAACTACAGGAATGTACACTGAAGAGCAGTCTATATCCAAGGACTGCCTATAGCAAGGGAAGGACTGAAATGCCTTGTATATTTCTCTGTATTGAAACATCTTGACCCAATTCACAAGTTTAACAACTAGAATTAACTACCTTGGGTGTATGTACTAATCTAGGTAAGAAACAAAATATTTCCCAGTAACACTGGAAAAATTACAAGTGCAGCAATACGGGAGAATAAACTACAAAATAACAGGGAAAAAAATATCAGTTTAGAAAACGTGTCAACAGTTTAGCAACAGAAGATAGTAATAGAAAAAGAAGTTAGAATTGGTGGGAATGATGACAGAGTGAGAACTGGTTAAATTTGTTTAACTGCATACTATTGAAGCTACCTGAGATATTTTACGCAGCCTTATATGCTAGACAAAGTTTTGCCTTCAGTACAAATAATAACAACAACAACCTCAAAGCATATGCTGCAAAGTGGTTTGTTTTCATAGAGGTGCTCCGAAGACTCTGGGAGTCAAAAACAAAAACCATTATACAACACTACTCTAGTCGACATTAAATCCAGACTACCCTTCCCATCGTTGTCATTTTTGAAAAAAATAACACAAAAGAAAGTGAATGTACCACTTGACTATTAAGTACATACCAAGTCTTTTGTTCACCTTCTTAAAAATAAAGAGCAACATAATTTTATTATTACATAAAACTACTACAATCAAGAAACTCACAAGCACAGGTAATAACAGGTGAGAAACTTAACTCAGCTTTCAAACCAGTACTTTCAGCTACTGCACAGGACTTCAGAAGTTAATTCAGTTCATCAAAACTAGTAGTACAAACTATTATTTTCTTAATCAATAACTAGCTTTGCTATTGCTCCTTCATTTGTACTTGTTAGCTTTTTTTCTTAACAAGTCACAAAGATAGGAGAAAATGTTTATTCTCTTGGAAAGAAGTTCGGTTTTACTTGGGCACAAAGTATCATGCATCAGCAGGAATACTTTCTTCATTCATCTCCCAAAGCTGTCTTTCCACCCTGTCTCTCTATAAAAAAACCCAATATTTGTAAATGTGTTCCTTCAGTAGGAGCCATTAACTGTCTCAAATTAAAATTCATATATGTATTCCAAAAGTATATTAAAAACACTTGCAAAGCAGAACTGGTGTTAAACTAGCATAAAAACTACACTTGACTATATTACTTGTGTATATATACCCACGAGATGCAATATAAGCATAAAAAACAAAGACTATTAGAAATCTCATTATTTTATAAACTGTTTGACCATTTTGACTTTTTATTAGTAAAACTTAAGTTTACAAACTGAGAATTTATGGGCATTTAGATTCTGCTATCATCTGCCAAAAAGAATATTTTACATTTAGCTGCAGAAAAACCTGGAAGTACAGTAACTGGACTCGCAGAAATTAAAGCTAGTCTGACTGTCAGCTGAACCATAAGTTTTCTCAAGCAAATGGATCACAACATCATAGAAAAAAAACATAATATGCAAAGTAATTCAATGTAACAATCTAAATATCTTCTGAACTGTTGCATAAAGACATAATTAAAATGTGTTTGGACCATTTAGTTGTGATTATATGCTGTCTTATAAAATTGAAGAATTCTTTTTTATTCTTTGTAAATGTTACAGAAGTCTTCTTTCTGCCTTTGCTGGTACCTGTATTTCCAGCCAGCAAACATGAATAATCTGACACTAACAGAAATACTTTACTGCATTGATTCCATGAGATCTTTTTACATGATTTAAACATTCTAAATCAACAACTCAGAAAAGTCTACACCTACATTACATACAAGAAAATGGGAGCACAGGAAGTTTAGTTGATTTAAAGTCATAATGATATTGGTAGAGACAGGAAGTACTCCATTAACCATCTGGTATTTTCCACTAAAATAGCAATATCCGATTGGTTTAAAAACTACAAAGCATTATAGGCATCATTTTAAGCACAAAAGATGGTTTATATTAGGAGATGAAGTCAGTGTACCAACAAGTACAGTAGTTGTTATTCAGTTTGTAATTCCACATAATCAACTTCCCCATCAGAAGTTTAAAGATTTCATTCTTTTCTCCTGCACTTTCTTACAAGAACATCTTAAAAACAATAGCCTTGATTTTAAAAGCTAGAAACTTACCCGATTTAAGACCTGGTCCTAACGTAAGACCTGACCAAAGGTCACCAACAGCATCACATACTCTGACTCCTAGAAACTCTGCTCCCACCTTTGTTGTGTCTACCTTGCACCTTGAAATAATTTTTTTAATGCTGGTGCTGAAATAGTCCACTTTGCTGCTGTCAGCACAGCACCAGCTACAAAACAAGATTTTCTTTCCAAGTGAGACAAGATCTCATCTTTACCTTTAAGACTCTTAACAGAAGGGTCTGTGTATCGCTTATCACTGCCCTTGTTTCTGTGTTCTCAGAACAGCAGCAGACACTGCACCTTAATGAAGCCAAGGTTTCATCCTCTTAAAACCCACCTTTCAGAAACATCTGTAAACCCTATTTATCAAGCTAAATATGCTTACGTCATCTAACTCCTCAACTCTTTCTTTCATTCACAGGTCTTTAAATTCCCATATTCTTTATGACCAGACTACTAAAGTAATGAGATGCTGGATGAGCCCTAGCCACCATATCTAGATGTTATTTTAATATGAATAACTGCAGTTCATTCTTCAGGGCGCAGGGGCAGGGGAGGATAGGGGGTGTGTGTGTGGAAATAATAACAAAAACCACTGAAAGAAGCTTCTATCCTCAAAAAAACACTCTTGGTACTATCACATATTTTCACAAGATCAATATCAATTAAGTGTATATAAAAAACCACAAGTTTGTATAAGCAGAGGAATTGGATGAATTGGTAACACAAAATAGTTTAAACCACAGTAAGAAGAAAAAACCCTACTTACTGAAACAGCAATCATGGTGCTGTCAGGCCGCCATTCTGCTTGTTTATACGGTCCAAATTGAGAAGCTGCTTTTGGTAGTTCCTTGTAGCTTACGATTAATACACTGGGCTGGAGGGAAAAAAAGAAAAATTACATCTCGTATCTAGAAGGAATGTTTGATATATTGCAATATAACTCAAAACAACTATGTTTCCTTAACAGCAACAACATGTTGTTCAAGAGGGACATTAAAAAATTAGTTCATATTTGACTACACAATGCGTTACACAATGGTGCTTTTAAAGTGAGCTTATGGAGAACTCCTGCCACACTATCATTCCTAATCTCACTCTCTAAAGCCCAGGATGTTTAAACAAAATACTCCGTTTGCCCAGAAAGGAGTCAACACAGAAGTAGTTTCAATTCAGTCTAAGGGTGACTGGATGGACAGATGAGGAGAGGGTGGTGGATATTGTCTACCTTGACTTCAGCAAGGCTTTTGACACAGTCTCACAGAGCATCCTCATAGGCAAGCTTAGGAAGTGTGGGTTAGATGAAGGGACAGTGGGGTAGACTGAGAACTGACTGAAAGACAGAGCTCAGAGGGTTGCGATTAGTGGCACAGAATCTAGTTGGAGGTCCGTAACAAGTGGTGTTCCCCAGGGGTCAGTACTGGGTCCAGTCCTCCTTAGTATATACATCAGTGACCTGGGTGAAGGGATGGAATGTAGCCTCAGCAAGTTTGTCAACAGATACAAAACTGGGAGGGATTGCTGACACCTCAGAAGGCTGTGCCGCTGTACAGTGAGACCTGGACAGGCTGGAGGGTTAGGCAGAGAGGAACCTGATTAAACTCAACAAGGGCAAGTGTAGGGTGCTGCACCTGGGGAGGAATAACCCCATGCACCAGTATAGGTTGGGGGCTGATCTGCTGCAGAGCAGCTCTGAGGAAAAAGACCCAGGAGTCCTGGCAGGATGACCATGAATCAGCAATGTGCCCTTGTGTCCAAGAAGGCCAATGGTATCCTGGCATGCACTAACAAGAGCACGGCCAGCAGGTCAAGGGACGTTATCCTCCCCCTCTACTCTGCCCTGGTGAGGCCACATCTGGAATACCGTGTCCAGCTCTAGGCTCCCCAGTTCAAGAAGGACAGGGGACTGCTGTAGAGGGTACAGCAAAGGGCTACAAAGATGATTAGGGCCCTAGAACGAGGAGAGGGTGGTGGATATTGTCTACCTTGACTTCAGCAAGGCTTTTGACACAGTCTCACAGAGCATCCTCATAGGCAAGCTTAGGAAGTGTGGGTTAGATGAAGGGACAGTGGGGTAGACTGAGAACTGACTGAAAGACAGAGCTCAGAGGGTTGCGATTAGTGGCACAGAATCTAGTTGGAGGTCCGTAACAAGTGGTGTTCCCCAGGGGTCAGTACTGGGTCCAGTCCTCCTTAGTATATACATCAGTGACCTGGGTAAAGGGATGGAATGTAGCCTCAGCAAGTTTGTCAACAGATACAAAACTGGGAGGGATTGCTGACACCTCAGAAGGCTGTGCCGCTGTACAGTGAGACCTGGACAGGCTGGAGGGTTAGGCAGAGAGGAACCTGATTAAACTCAACAAGGGCAAGTGTAGGGTGCTGCACCTGGGGAGGAATAACCCCATGCACCAGTATAGGTTGGGGGCTGATCTGCTGCAGAGCAGCTCTGAGGAAAAAGACCCAGGAGTCCTGGCAGGATGACCATGAATCAGCAATGTGCCCTTGTGTCCAAGAAGGCCAATGGTATCCTGGCATGCACTAACAAGAGCACGGCCAGCAGGTCAAGGGACGTTATCCTCCCCCTCTACTCTGCCCTGGTGAGGCCACATCTGGAATACCGTGTCCAGCTCTAGGCTCCCCAGTTCAAGAAGGACAGGGGACTGCTGTAGAGGGTACAGCAAAGGGCTACAAAGATGATTAGGGCCCTAGAACGTCTCTCTTATCAGGAAAGGCTGAGGGACTTTGTCTTTTTAGTCTGGAGAAGAAAAGACTGAGGGGGCATCTGATCAACATCTATAAATACTTTAAGTGTGGGTGTCAAGAAGATGGGGCCAGACTTTTTTCAGTGGTGCCCAGTGACAGGACAAGTAGGAATGCGCACAAACTTGAACATAGGAATTTCCATCTAAACATGAGGAGGAACTTCCTTACTTTGAGGGTGGTGGAGCACTGGAACAGGCTGCTCACAGAGGTGGTGGAGTGTCCATCTCTGGAGACATTCAAAACCTGCCTGGACATATTCCTGTGCAACCTGCTCTAGGTGGACCTGCTCTGGCAGGGGGGTTGGATTACATGATCTTCAGAGGTTCCTTCCAGTCCCATATCATTCTGTGATTCTGTGTCTAATGCTTAAGATGAAGACTCCTATAATGAAAAGGACTGTCAAGATAACTAGGATGAAATATTCTGTAGAGAGTATTTGGTACAATCATTTACTTAGTTTCTACTAAATTCATCAGCCATTCTATTAAAAACAATGATAATCAGGAAATCTGTTTTATATGCCTTCAAAAAAAAGTTCCCAGAAATTGTGCAGAAAATCCACCTCTATAGTTTGCGAAAAGATTTTGCATAAGCTGAGATGCGCCCATTAGCACCTCTCCTCCCAAGAATGGAGAAAAGCTTTGGGGTCATGATGAAAGTAGTCGAGAGCTATGACACAAAAACCTAACAGAAAGTTACCCTTCCTTGCTCCAGTATTTAGAAACATTCTTCCTCCTTAAATATATTTAAGAACTGTCTGTACTTTCTTGCTCTTGAACCAGAAATAGCATTCAGCTTAGATACGTATTTTCCTTTCTGCTACCCTCCACCACTGGGAGGCGAGGACACAGAAACATCCATATATATTAGTTCGATGACAACTGTACTACTTCTGCCTTCACTTAAATTAAATAAGCCACGCTTTTCTTTTTACAATAAGAAGTCTCCCCTCACCTTCATAACAGATGCTCTCCCTAAATTTACCAATGCCAATTTCTTTTCAGAGTCGTAGTAGCAAACTCTGTACCAAAAATAGCACACTTGTCCAGTTCCTGGGAGGGAACCACAAGGCTAAAGAGTAATCTCTCTTTTGGCTGAAAGTAATGATGAAACAGCTTGGCAAAGCTTGTCATCCACCACTAGGACCACAGTTGATGGCAACCTACTATTGTTGCTAGTTTGCTTGCTCAAACTGTAGAAGCTGGTACAACAAATCTAAAACCATTAGTTCTATCCAGAAATCATGTGGGTGTCTGCTACCCCAGAATGAAATGGTTATCCACTACCATCACATTTGGAATCAGTCAGCTTCAGTTTCCCTTAAGAAAACGTAGAGTTACAAACAAATTAATGTGAAAAGAAAAACACTATGAAACAAAGTAATTGGGTATTTTCACCATACATATAAATAAAGAGCTGAATTAATACCACACGGGCAGTCAGCCTTGGTAAATTCTTAGTATGACCTTGCATCCTGTAAACAGCATTATTACTTAAATTTCATACCCACACAGAACTGAATTATCAAAAATACATTTAAATATTTACATGGTAAAGTATACAAGCAAACTAATCTTTACGCTAAGAACCTTTACCCTAAGAACTCTTTACACTAGTCTTTTCAATTCACGTGGCTTCTTTTTGCAGATGTTTGCAAATCGGATTACCTAACATCAAACAGACAACTTACAATTCTTAACAGAATCTTATTGATTGTTCTCGTGAACGGTCTTTTACTGCTTGGCTTAGACCCATCTTAACTACCTTCGATAAACACAGAAAAATTGCCTTTTGACAGTACACTCTTGGTAATCTGCATCATTAATGCAGACTTAGAGACTGATCTTAAAGCACTTGTGTGCTTCAAGTGTTTTAGTAGCAGGAAAAAAGTTTTAGGAGCCCATTAATGTACAATTTTCTTTCTATATTGCTGCTTTTACAAAACATAATGATAGTATTTATACTGTAATGTTCTGGTGACATTTATTCATGAGAATGCTGCTATTACACCTTAGAACATGGAGTAACGGTCTGCGTGCATTCCTACAAATTGATTTCTAGACTGATCTCATTCTGTGCCTTACAGATGAGGACTAAAGGAGTTAACATTAGGAGTGCAGGTAATCATTTTTATCTTTTCACAGTTTGAGTAGCTTCTTTTCTTATTAGAAAGCAGACCCACTTCTAATATAATAGGTCACAAAGGCTACCTAGCTAATGGTTAAACCATAAATATTTCACTGATACAATTTATTTCCACATACTCCACAACTCAAAAGCGTTACTTCACACATGAGGAAAACTCTAACACACCAACTTTATCCCCCTGTTCACAAGCTTCCCACAAAAGTGTGAACTGCAAGGTAAACAAAGCTAAAAGGGCAGCTCACTATCCTGCTCTGCTCATGCAAGAAAAAGAGGCATTTTACTTCTGAAGTAATTGATTACATCTGAAGTGACAGAAGATGTATAATGGCACAGAAATATGTTCTAGAAACAGGAGTGTATCGGTCTAATTTAAATTACTTGCCCCAAGCAAAGCAAGCAATTAAACCCCCCTTTTAGCAAAAATAAGGGCCTAATAAGCACAATACTTTTCTCTGGTTAGTTTTAGATATTTAATTCATAGCCTGTACAGAAACAGTAGGGATTTAGATTATATTACACAGATCTTTCCCTAAATCTTTACATTAGTTTCTGTTGGAAAAACCTACTCTCCATGTCAGCTTCACAAAAACTCCATATTTTTCATCTCCTCACACCTCTACATGTAGCTACTAAAATTACAAAGAAACAGAGTTAAAAACAACTAATGAAACATGCATGCAGTCTCAAACATGGCATGATATTGATCCTCCTTCTTTATACTGCTTAAAATCTGGTTGCTGTAAATATTAATGGTAGAGCCACAGCTTTGGAGAAACTGGTGGTCCCAGAACCATATCAAGTGACCTAACAAATGAAGAGTTGTTTAAAAAAACAAATGAACAAAATTTGTCTACAGAACAAAAGTAAACACCTTCAGTTTTTAAAGGAAGAAAAGAACTAAGTAATTCTTTACTCAAATTGCAACTTAAAGCTAGCAAGAGTTTCCCAAAATAGATAAGAAGCGTATCTGGCATTTCACAATCCACTGCAGAGAAAATCTAGCATTTTGATGTAGTACATTTTGCCTCTCAGGAGGAATGCAAGCTCAGGCAAAACAGAAGATACCACTCACTTACAAGCAGAGCACTGGAAGTGGTGAATGCTCACAGGAAAACAAAAATGGTGAAAAAAGGAAAAAAAAAAAAAAACCAGGAAAGATGACCTTAAAAAGAACATAGTAGTTTCATAGTATCATTACCAAAGAGTAAACAAATTCTCCAGTGGTCTAGTTAATGCTACTGAAAAGAGAGAACCAGAACTTCTTGTTCCCACAGCTAAATATACTTTATCTCTTTCCCTTCCTATGCACCACTCAGCTGCTTTGGCTACCTTTTCACAAGAGCACTTTTCAAAGGAGCTCTTACTCTGAAATCTTTATGCTTTTCAGCAATGCCTTTCTAGCATAAAACATGCGTCTCGGCAAGCTTAGACATGGGATATTACCATTTCCTTCTCTAAACACAAACATTTTACCACAATTAATATAAATGCAAATCAAGTAGACTTTTAAAAGCTAAGCTAAAACTGTTGCTCCGAACAGGAGGTCTTCAAATCGGACAAGTAGTACACTTGGACAGCAGCCCTCATGTCCTAATTGAGATGCTCAAAGGGCTTTGAAGAAACCAATTGGAGAGAGGTAAAAATCACTGTTCATTTGACAGAATATCAGATAATGAAAAAATTAGTTTTCCTTAATTTGGATTCCATGGTTTGATTGCTACATGTCAGGTTAATCACAAACTGTGCATATAGTAGATTTAACAAGTTAAGTAGGTCAGCAAACACAATGGAAAACTACTAGACTAAGTTTGAGAAGTAAACGTCTAAGAGCACGTATGTACTTAGACACTGAAATTCCTACCGCTACTTTATTTTCAGTTGCTCTCTTACCATTAATTCACTTGAACTCAGAAAGAAAGAGAGTAAGACAGGAACACTATCATTTATTAGCAGTGTTAAAAATTCGCAGAAATATGAAGTAACACTCTTGGTCAGGCCCGTGGATGTTCCTGTAAGACACCAGCACTCCCTATTATTGTTATCCAAAACAAAGTAGTAGTTATTTTATCTGTATTAAATATGAATAGCAAAATCATATCTTTGCCTAAATTCTAAGAACGTTGCATCAACCAGTTGATATAGTCATACTTACATTCTTATGTAATGCAAAAAGTTAAATGACTTTTTTAAAACACTGATAAAGTTGCACTGAATCCAATTATTTCTGCCCAAATAATCCCAAGAACACTGAGAAGTCCTGAATGTTTTGTCTAGCCTATTCATAACCAACATGTGCAGCTCTGAACTCCAATTTTTTATTTTGCTATTATTGTAACTACAAATCCAAAGTAACTTGAATTTTAAGCTCAAGTAAATTTCACAATCCTTAATGCTTCCTTCTCTCTTTTAAAGGTTCTCATCCTTAATGCCACCAATTCACCACTATTAATTTACGATTTTTTATATTTAATTACAGTTTTCAGACACTGAGTATCTGGCAATCTTTTCACAACTGTTATGTCTAGGAAGAAGATTCTTGTATTTCCAGAGAACATGCAACAGTAGTAACAACTGACAAGATGGTATTATATATAGGTTTAGGTTTTGTAAGGGAACATCAGTACAAGAACCTGCACAGCTGTAGACAACTGCCAAATCCTAATATTCTCATCCCATAATAATTTACTGTTCTAGACATCAAAAATTAATCTCATTTAGAATCAAGACGCAATTTCTTTCAAAAACACAAATGTTCTGTTTAGTAGTGTAAGACAAATGCTTCAGTGCTTCATTAGGCTATAGGCACAAGACAAAAATCAAAACCAGCCTGTTCTGATAAGCTCATAATCTAAGTGACAAAGATAAGGCTGGAAGAAAACAGAACAAAAGCCTGGATACGCTTAGATGGTCTGTGCTCCACTTTAAAGGCTGAAGCGCTGTAGGTTTACAAAATAATATACCAGAAAGGTAAGACTGAGAAAAGAGAAGTACGAATGCATGCATGAGGGAGAAGAAAATTCATTAGTAAGGACTAGAAGGAAAAAAAAAAAAAAAAAAGACCGCAAAAAGCCATTTTGTCAGTTACAGACATAAAAGGTGGTGATAAAAGAATTTGTTATAAAAACATAGCTTCCTTAATTCAGTTTTAAAAGCAACTAGAAAGCTTAGAGCGAGCAGAGCACCTATCTCAACAAACACAGCAGACACAGCTCCTAATACTGTGCTTCACGTAAACTACTGTGAAAGAGTTCAAAAAAAGTAAAGTGCAGCAGAACTGTCCATCACTACACCTTCCAAGTGAAAGTTAATCAACAGCTCAAAACTGTTGCCAGTAAGAAAGGCCATATTCTGTAGATCTTCACTGCTTCTCAGACCCATGAAGTGCCACGTGCTTAGATTTGGATTAAATGGAACCGTATGTGATGGATAATAGGCTCTCTAACCTCATCCTGGCAAAAAAACTCGTATGTGCAACTAACTGGACAGTCAAAACGCATAACCTGAGGATGCTTTTCTCTTCATGTAATAATTCTGAGATGTCTTGCAGGGGTCATCTATTTAACACTAACACAGGAAACACTGAAAACCTGGTAAGGTCTACTGAATATTCACGTGGGAATTTTATATTTCACACAATAAATCCATCAGTCTAACAGCTATTTCTCTTTTCTTCAGTTATGTAACGACAAAAACCTCTTCATAATAGAAGCAACAGCACAACTGTTACGGTTATCAGTGTATAAAAAGAAATGGCTTCTTCAGACAAATATCTGATGGCTATCAGTAAGAAGTCAGCATCTCAGGGGTTAAATTACTAAGGAAAAAAACACAACACAAGAGGCAAGACATCTTAGTTTGCACTGATGCTATCTGTGTCATTGTTCACAATACACAATAAGATGTCTATTGTCCATTTTGCAATCCAATTTCAGATAAAAACGCAAAAAATATTGTATATAATCCTATCCAGGAAAAGGTCACATACAATAATTCATTAAATTATTCCGCTTACAGTTCTGAGATTAAAACATAATCCTGAAAATATGGTGGAAATACTTTATTTTCTTTTAAAGTCCACTTGTAACAATTATTACCAAAAAAAACCCACAGATTTTTTTTAAGATATTTATTCATATATTGTATGAACTATAAGCACTGGTGTCACAAGCAATTCCTTTCATAGTGTGGCAAAATTCCAGATTACTGAGACGAGAAGCATAATCTTTGTCGTATTTGTTTAAATAACATGTATGCTTAGATTTAAAGCACATATCAAGCTCAATTCTAATACTGCAATAGCTAGGGACTGAATAGCACATAAGAGAGAGTTATGAGAAATGTTTCAATATAGACTTATTCAGCATTTAGAATGGACAGAAATTATTTGACAATCTAGGATTCTGACATGCATGCTTCCCCATAAACTTATAGTTCATTTGAATAATCTGATTCAACATCAGGTCTGTATTTGCATACAGAAACAGGAAAGTTTAAAAACAAGGGCAGATGTAAATCACAAGCTGATAAGCACCTAGGTAATTAAGAAATGCTCCTCAAAATGAGTAGCTGGGGCAGGCTACTCTTGGCTTCAAAGAGCTTACAAAACTGGTTTTAACTGGCAGTCATAGCAGATAGCCCAACACCCTCCAGTAGTTTTCATTAAATATTCAAGGCCAATTCCCATTCCTGTCACTGCCACAAGTTTGTTAAGATTAAGGAGAGGAAATGCTGAACTATATTTATACATACAACTACATCATCAGACTATTCTTGTGGCAAATAATTCTCTCTTCAACATATACAGGGGGAAATCCACGCATCTCTCACACTTCTTCCCTCAGTTGCACACACCTTCCCTTAACACCTAGAGCCCTGTGGGCAAATACCTAGAATTCCCTGTACTGCCTCAAGCTCTTACTTCATGAGATAACCAAACCATTTTAAAATTAAAAGCCACTACTGTTAAAGGAGTAACACTTTCAAGGAACCAACTGCAATGCTCCCTTGAATCCTTCGTGAGCTGAAAAAAAAATAATCAGGCATCTATTTGTTCATCAAGCTGACCAACCCTGTAAAAGCCATCACTCATCCACCGGAAGAGCCACTAAAATACAGGTGCAAGCAGGAATGATCATTACACTTAGGACTGTACAACTGCCTCATGAAACCCCACCATTAGTTCCCAAGTCTATCTACTAAACACCAACTGCTTCCTTTTAGCATTTTAGAAAGTTTCTCTCATCAACTGAAGTTACTCATTTTAAGCATCCAACCACATAACATTACCAGAATGAAAACACTGATAAACTTTCTAATGCTGTCAATGAAAACAGTTTCACTGGCTCTTACAGTCAAGGAATCTTTTGAAGCACCTAGGCCATAAATTTCTTCTGATTTAAGAAAAATACTTGGATCAGCATCTTTAAAGTGGGATGCATTTAATACAATCCATTGGAATGCAAGAAAAAAATATGCTTTGTAACATTAATAAAGTAAAATTTTAAAAATGTGGTTTTTTCAGCTAACCTTATGCTGTTTTTCAAACAGTGGAACAGGCCTCCGAGAGGTGGTCAATGCCACCAAGCCTGTCACTGTGTAAGAGGCATTTGGACAAGACGATTTTTGCAGGTCCCCTCCAACTGAAATAGTTTATCCTATTCTATTTTTTAATTTCTATGTCGTCTATACTTGGCAATGTGTATACTAGTACAGTAGCACAGGTGTATAGTTCATAAATAAATAAATGTACACATATCGGGGGTGCATGGTCAAAAATCTTTCACCAATACTGGTGTGTGACCAAAAATGTTCACCACTGACCAGTGGTCTTTCCATCCACAATCCAATCTCTCCCTACAAAACAACATGTAAAATAGTCAAGGACTTTTTGGCTCCAAAACACTGACAGAATTCCACCTGGTCTTACCCACACTATTTACCCCAGTTTCTAATCTTAACACCCATATTGTTTCCAAATCAGAAAACAATCCACACTTTGGGATGAACTTTCCTTAGTTGCATTAGTTCTTAGCACGCAGTAGGTGAAAAAGAGCTTTTAAAGACTACCATCTCACTTGAAAAATATACATACGGAATGTAAATTCACATGCCTGCAAATACTTCAAAGGGCCCCTGTTCCTGAAAAATTCCAAACAGAACTTCACCAGCCTCATCACTTCATTCTTACATGAAACCTTTCATACATAGTTGAGCTAGTAATAAGTCATAACAAGAACATTAGCCTGGAGGCTTTTCTACTTCAAGAAACTGAATTAGACAAGAACTTAGCCTTGCTCTAAAAAAGATACTTCCGACAAATGGAAACATTTTCTAGAATGCAGTGACTTTGTTTTATAAAAGTCCAACATACCATTTTAAGCTTCACCTTCAAAACCAAACAATAAAATCCAACACAACAAACAAAAAATCCCCACCCAAGATCCCAACTAAGTGCATAAAAATAATGCAAGAGATTCTCTTTAAAAAGTGCCCTAAACAGAAACTGTTGTCTTAAAGGATTTTGCTAACAGCTGGATGTCCACAGAGGGGGTGAGACAGTAACATAATTTTTAGCCTAAAATCGGTCAATGATCAAGCCTGGCAAAGTCAGCACCTTTCTCAAAAGCATCCATTACATACTGAATTAAAATGTATTTAAAAATTTTTAATGACCTGTAAGTTCACTCAACTTTTCTGAACTGAATGAATGCTTTTAGTGTTCTGTCTGTAGCCAGTTATACAACATTTAACATTTCAAAACAAGTCCAAGCATGTAAGTTAATGAATGCTGTCCTCAGGAACACGACCATAAAGTAAACTACATTCTAGACAATGGCACGTCTTGAGAAGTACTCTATAAGCCTGTTCCTTTTTAATGTATTTTCCTGGAAAATACGATCAGTTGTGCTCTGTTGGCAGACTACAGCTATTTGTTTAACAACTGGCGAGAGGCAGAAGAGTGTACACTTTATCTACACTAAAGTGCCACAAACCTAGGAAAACAGAGGCCACATGATGATGTTCGCACAGCATAGTTACTGGGCTGATACGCCCTAATTGGATACTTTTATAGATTAAAAAACAGCGTCAGCACCCCACCCAGGAACTAATGAACAGCAACACAGAGCACAACATAAGGTAAAGTGATGAAATCTCAGCATAACTTAACATTTTTAAGGCTGTGACTGCCAGTTGGTACCTTTCAGTAACAGCTTTCTAAATCTGGATTGTTAGTTTTCTCCTGTAATCTGAGATGAACTCTATAAACTACCTGTAGTTGGAGATATTTATAGACAGATTTAGGGTCTAATCTAGGCAGTATTTAAAAGCATGTGGCACTAAAATTTATGTCAATATCACAGCTCTTTCGTTAGCTGCATCGAATCAAACTGAAAAACAGCATTTTTGTTGCCACACTAATTCAAAGGGAATTAAAAACAAGTTATTTAGCCACAATTATTCACATAGTCTCAAACTGGGACATTGCTAGACTAGCAACTTCCATGCAAAATCCATGACAATTCTTGTGTTTAGGACTGCAAAACTTTTAAGTTTTCATAAAAGGAGAAGTCGGTGAACTACTATGCTATATCACTACACAGAATGTTATAGTCTGTTCTGTGTTTTATAAAAATCGTGTTCTATATCTCTTACTTTCACAAGATATTTTACATAAAACACAGAACATATGAAGGCAGAAGACATGAAACATTTGCCAAAAAAAAAAAGCATTGCTACAAACACTCCTTATATTAAGCTTATGCACTATTTAAAGAAATAAAAAGTTGGTTGGAAGCCTCATTTTCAGAATAACAGGTATTAACTCCAAGTAGATTGATCTTGCGTATTTTCTTAACACTACATTGCTATCAGTAAGCACCGTGCTTAACTGCTCCGGTTCACAAATAATCATGTATTTTGTAAGTTTTAGTTCCAAATTTTTCAACCCCCTCTGGAACAGGAACGAAAAAAAAACCCACCCAATTTTAAAGACGAGAGGGCTTTTCAGCTGGGAGAGCAGGGTCTGCGGGCTAACCGGGGGACGGATACTCACTCTGCAGTACCAGATGCTTAGCTGAGACGGGGATAACACTGCGAAGAAAGTTCTCTGGGGATCTGTCTGGATATGAAGAGGTTGCTCCAGGGACTCCAGAGGACACAACAGCCTCTTGGGCCAGCCGCTGAGAAAATACATGGCTGTAGACTTCCTTCTCCCCGAGACGCGGGGCCCCCAGCTCACTCTAGCCTAAGGCGGGGGGACGGCGGGGACATCAGCCGAAGGAGAGACGCAGGGGGGCTCGCCGGCCGCTCGACGGCCTCCGGACCACGGGCTCTGACCACCGGCCCGGGGCCGACCATGCATAATCACCAGCCAACTGACAGGACCCCTCGGCTCAGCGGGGCGGCCCGAGTCCCCCCGCCGCTGAGGCCCGTCGCCGCCAGCCGCCGCTGCCCTCGCGTCGGGGAGCGGGGAGCGCCGTAGCCGTCGAGGGCAGGAGCGGAGAAAGCAAGTCCCGGGAGGGGGGAGAGCCAAAGCGGGCCGCGGCCTGAGGGAGGAGAAGGAGGCGGCGGCGGGGAAGGCGGCCGGTCACTGCTCCAAGCGGGCCCGCGGGAACTGCTGCTGTAGCGGCGGCTCCTGACTCCTGCGGGTGCCTCGTCCGCCCGCTCTCCGTGTCACTACTGCTGCTGCTGCTGCTGCTGCCGCTGCTGCTGCTGCTGCTGCTGCTGCCACCGCCGCCACCGCCGCCCCCGCCGAGACCGCCGCCGCCATCTCCCTCCTCCTTCCCCCCCCCTCGACGGCGCCTGAGCCCCGCGGCGGAGGGCGGGGCGGGGCGGGAGTGGGGCGGGGCCAGCTTCGGAGGCACCCATTGGCCAGGGCGGCGCGGTCTCGCGGAAGTGACGTCATGGCGCCCAAGGTTCCCCGCCCCGGCCCCCGAGAGACTCCGCGTCAAGGTTCCGGGCGAAGACGCGCTGGGGTGCGCGTGCGCGAGGGGAGGGGGCGGAGGGGGGGAGAGAGGGAGCGTGGCGCGCGTGTGCGCGCGTGTTCCGCGCAGGCGCACAAAGGCGCTGTCCGCCCCCTGGCGGAGCGACTGGGGAAGGCCTGCGCGTGCGCGGGGCGGGGAGGGGGGCGGCGGTTGGGCGGGTAAACGGTGGTCCCGCCTGAGGGGGGGGACGTTCTCACAGCGCGGGTGGACAGGGGGCTTCCACCCGCTTTCGACGTGCGAGCGGAGACCCTGAGGTGGCCGGGTATTAAGGTTCGGCCTCTGGGTTCCGCCGCCGGCGGTTGGGCTGCCCCACGGCTGGCAGCAGCAGCAGGAGGCCCCGGCCTGGGTCTGGGGTTGGTGCTTTCGGGAGATTTTTTGGACAAAGTAGTTCGCTGTGGCGCCCAGCCTGCAGGTTAGGAGATGCAGAGGTGGTTTAGTGGCAGAGGGGTGCCGGGGTGGGCCGCTGTCGGTGTTAAAGGCAAGTGTAATGAATAACTGAAGATTTGTTGCTGATCAAATCTTAGGATTATCCTTTTCTGTTATACATAGTGTAAGAAAGTCCTGACTTACACAAACTGCAGTGCTATCAAAATGTGTCTATGTAAGTGAATGTTTATCCTTGTACTAACCAAATGCATGTAAGAGATGGCACAAGCTGATTATGCCACCACCACTTGTAAAACTCGCCTGAAGCCGGATTGTAATTTACTGACCAAACAATTTAAGCAAGAAGAACGAGCCCATTGTGGCAGTCTTGAGAACTCCCTAACAAGAAGAGTTCAAGTCCACAATGTTATATTGCTAAACCACATGAGAATGCCCTGTTTTGACAAGATAAGCTTAACCCCAATGTTATCCGTGTTTTAACTCTGTACTAATTAATCAGGTAGAAGGGGAAGGGTATGAACTAATTTACAGCCGACTTTGTCTTGAAACCGCCTTGAAGCAAGACAGACCAGATGGAGTAAAGATAACGGAGAAGCAGAGGGGTGTACTGAAGGTGTCGAACCTGACCTCTGTGAGGATAAAAAGAGCTATTCAGCTTGCTTGAATTTGCAAGCCTTGGTGGAGCTGCGACTCCCCGGCTGCCCAGCGCTGCTTTTCCTTTCCTACCTTAATAAATATTTAGTGAATCTATTTCGGACTTAGTTTTTTTATTTTAACTATAACACAAGTCTGGGTGAGAAGGAGCTGTGAGTCACCAGCGCAGATGCTGCAGTGGGGCCGTGTTCTGCAGGCGAGATGAGCGCAGGTGCAGGGAGCAGGTGCTCATGCACCGTGTGTGCAGCGTGGTGGTTTTGGTGTCAAGCTTCTGCCAGGTGCTGGCACAAACATTTTTCCCACATGATGAGTTGGATCAAGGATCTGATTCATCTGGAACAAAACCAAGGGTTTGGTGGGGTTTTTTTTCTGCTAGATTATGTTTCAGCCAAGGCCTGTGCTGTAATCTTATTTCTATGACTGCCCAAGATGCTTCTATTCACATATTAATCATAGAATAGCTTGGGTTGGAAGAGACTTTTAAAGGTCATCTAATCCAACCTCCCCTGCAATGGGCAGGGACATCTTCAACTAGATCAGGTGGCTCAGAGCCCCGTCCAACCTGACCTTGAATGTTTCCAGGGAAAAACAATAGCTAGTATAGCTAGTATTCTAAACTAGGAAATGGAAATAATATTCAGGAATGTAGCAGGATCTCTTATTAACTCCCCTTCTATTTTTTTGCATTAGGAAGTAAATGCTACAAAATACATCTTGAAGAATAGGTATGACTTAAAATGATCCTTCTTCTGGGTTAATTACATTTTGCCAGGTTCATCTTCCTTGATGAAAGTAACAGGGAAACTTCTCAAAGAAAGTCCATTAAACAATTATTAAGAGACTTGCATGTCTTTCATATTTCCTTGTAGTTTTCTTAGAGCTACAGTATCCTAACGCATGTGTACATATAAGAGGCAAACATGCTTCCAGCTCGTGCTGTTCTTGTGGAACAACGCCAGATTGTACGCTGAGAGCAGAATTAATGAAGGAAACAACTGTTGCTGTTAATAGCAACTACGTTGTAGGATTTTGTTGTAACTGTGCATTGCGCAAAAGGTAAAGAGACTGATGTCTTTGTAATGTTTGTATTGCTGCTGTTTTTCTTTCTCTGTGGACAGGCACAAGGCACACAATTGAAATTAGAAATAATGGTGATGCAGTGTTTCATTAAAAATGTGACTATCAATCAAAATCCTCACATCAGTGATATGCATATGATCTAAACTATGTCATTTTTGGTGCAATACTGTGGGCTGAATGAAGAACACATGTAGCTGCCTAGAATGGTAATTTGGTAATAATAGACCTTTAATAGACAAACATAGGCTGTTTGTACTTGAGTATGAAAATGTAAGCACATTTCTCAGTGTTGTAGTATCAGAATGTGATTCATAGTACCGTGGGACGCAAAAGTTGTGTAGAAACGAAATGCACGGAGGGGACCCAGCTCGCAGAGTTTCTTGAACAGATCTGGCAGTGGCTAGCACGACACAATTACAGGATATAGCAGTGAGACTACGATAACAAAGCTCGACAGAGTTGTGAAAACCTTTTATGCACAGAAGTCCAGTTGTCAGTTGTCACCAAGTTCACCTAACTGCAGATAAGACTCGCCTGCAGCTGCCTACTGCGTGATGGTCCTGTTGTTTTGGAAACTGCACTCCTGAGATAGCTGTGACCTGCAAAACGAAGAGGTCATGCAGAGCTGTGGGAACATCCAGGGACATTAAAATATCATAACCTTAGATCCATAAGTCTTGATATTAGGAGGCTAAGTGAGAGGAAGGAGGGATCACTGCTGGTGGCAAAAGTAGATCCAGGAGGGTAGATATTCTGCAGAGTTGCCACTGTTAGAGCATTGATTTGCAGCTCTTGCGATGAACCGTCATTTAGATTGTGCAGCTAGCTAGCTCTCACCTAGTCTTATATCTGCAGCTGTGGCATGAACAATTATTTTTAAAAAAAGACTCCTCCCCTGACTATTAGTACTGCCAGCAACAGAGCTTAAAGACAAAAAAAACTTACAGAAAGACTTTTAGTGAGGCATGGTCATAGTCAGTGCAGTGGCATTAAGCTTTTGTCAGGCTGCTTTAAAATGCAGGCTTTATGTCATATAAGCCATAGGAGGTGTGTGCCAATGCGTGAGCATCTGTCTAGTGTACATCAGAATATCGTTATTTCGTCATCTCGGCTACTTAAAACTGGTTATGAAACAAACAAGTCTTTTACGTTGCAGATTTCTGCTGCTGAACTGTGAAGACTGCCATAGACTAGCCAGTTATTTGAACTGCATGTTTTATTAGTCATCCTTTGACTCACCAAAAATGGACTTTTTCATTGAGAACAGATACATGTGAACAGAACAAGGTAGAGCAAATATTGAACTCATTTGCCTATAGACGGTCCACAGAGATGGGTTCAGAAGCAAGTTATAATGGTTGTTAACATCCTTAAAGATGAAATCTAAAGAAATATCAAAATATGAATATCAGAAATTTAAAAAAAAATACTAAAGGGGAAGTTTTTTTGATATAAAACCACAGGAAAATCTTATGTATTTTAAAATTAAAGAGGAAAAAAACCAAGTGGATTATATGGTAAGGCTAGTCAGCTGCAAAGCCATGAGTTTTAATAAAGGACAGAGAAAAATCACTGTCATTATTGCAAACATTTTCTGAAATGGAAGGAGTGTTCCTGTGAAGAGACTGTTAGAAAGAAGGGGAAAAACAGTTTATTCTGTTGTTACTGCAAATTTGAAATCAGCAATCTGTGTTTATATACAGTATATGACCTGAAATACTGGGACAATACTGATTTGCAACATCTACACACCATCATTTTACCACACAAAACAGTCCTTCTGGAATAGAGCAGTACAGTTCTTTTGGATTAATCATTACATTTATACTCACTTTACATCAATTTTTTTTTTTTTTTAATGCCCAGCTATGTTTAAATAGAATAAAGAGGTAATTCTGAGCAAAGAAAGTGAAAGTAATAAAATTCATCGGATACATTCCACCTGTTTCTCCTAGCAATCAATTATTCACAAATGGTCACAAAATCACTGGTAGGTGGCAGAAGTGGCTTTCATGAAGCATTCAAGAACCAAAATTTGAAAGTAAGTTAGTAAATTTGCTAGTGAATTTTGGAGTGGAAATATATGTGGATACAAATATTACAATGAAGTTGTAGTTATAGTTTAGTTAGGCTTGAAATCAAATAAATTTGGGCCCAAAATACTTTCTTCTGTTTATTTGTCTCTGGGAATATAGAAAGGGAAGTCAAAGCAGAGCTGTTACCCCCACATTAACAGCGATACACAAGTATAAAACCAAATATACAGGGAGAAAAAGATTTGAAAGTTCTGAAAGCAACTCTTATCACTTAATGGATTACTCATTGTCAGTGTCAATAAATATATGTGCCAAGACCATGGGGTATCAGATTTATCATAGCTACCACAACATTCGCAGAAGATTTGGGTTCTTTGAAATAAAATCCTTATTAGAAACAACCCTGAGGACTTCAGTTTGGTTTTTGTAAATGCTATAAATTCAGTAGGGGGGTATTTTTTTAAAAATTGCTCCTCAGTGGAAATATCCTTAGAAATATATTATCTTCTTTCAGACTGTATTATCTGGATTTCAGTGACTGATGAATATGCTCTTAGTTCCATGAGCAGCCTACCACTGAAGTGTTTGCTTTGTCCACACAATTGCTTTGCCAAAAGCCATTGTGGTTTCAGAATATGTCTAAAGAATTGCATTCCTTGAAGGTGTTTGATATTTGATACTAGGGGGCCAAAACATCCAGAATCACAGATTATTTTTAAAGCCTTGGCTTTAGGAAATAAGTTTATTCTTTTAGATTCTGGAACACACAATGCAGCCTCTTAAGGAAAGCACCAACATTATGAAGAAACTGGCCAAAGAACTGTGCAAGCTGCCATGTGTGGAAAGAAATTAATTAAGCTTTCTTGGGGTGTTGGCTGCATGTTTTTAACAGGTAGCACCCCCTACCTGAAGCATGGGATGCACAGTATGGTTACTGTATATTACGTGGTTATGGAATTGTGGATGAAATGGTTGGATAGATAGTTCTTGCATATGGAAGCTTTGGTAGATAGGGTGACGTAGACTTGTTGTATATGTTATACATTGGTTTTACTAGATTTTTCTGGAATTTCGTGAACATTTTCTGTATTGTAGCATATGAAACTCACAAAAGTGCACTTGAATTATATTGCTAAAATATTATATTGATACATGTTATCCATAAACTTGTGTTACGGGAACAGTACTATCTGTAATAGATCATGCCTTAACTCCACTGTTGAATTTAAAGAAGAATGTTTTGATGAACAGTAAAGGAGAACATACATGTTAGAGGCAGGAGTGTGACCTGGTAGGCAGTTGGATGTCATCTGCAGCATGGGACACCATTTCTATCCAAGAAGCAGGATCGTGACTTAGAGGTGTCAAGATGCAAAACACATTTGCAGACAAAGTAAAAAAAAAAAAAAAAAAAAAAGGAAAATAGAGAAAATAGAGGGATTTTATTGTATATGATTAGTTGATATAAACTTTAATTTTGTCTTCTATGTCTCTTCATTGTGGACACTTGTCAGAACTGAGGTACGTACTATATGACCTCTGACAGTGTATTTGAGTGCCGATAGCATTATCAGTGCCCTCTGCAGGCTTTTATTTGGTGAGCAAAGAGAGCTGTAGCAACTCCACTTTATTTTGATGATGTATTTGTACTTGTTGAGCTAGGTCTTTTCAAATATTTTGTTTGCAGTTCATCATCTGAACTTTGGAATTTTATTCCCAAGCTGCTTGGAAACAAACAGAGCATGCTGTAGGTGAACATCCATAAAGTTCTGCTCAAACAAATTACACACTTGTTTCAAGAGCCTGGTTTCCTGGCAGTTTGTGTGTTACAACCATACAGCATCCTGGGCAACAGGAATTCCAGTTCCCAGCTCTCATCCCCTTAGGAGCTCATCTCTTGTCTATACTTACCTGGCTGTGTTTGAAAGAAATGGGTGGTCACTTCAGTTTTTAGTTCTTCATCGTTGGTGACTACAGTGAAAATAAATCACCTTTTTTATAAGGGCCTTCTGTCAGATTCAGCCATGTTGATTCTGGGGTAGGGGTGTCCTAAGATCCCTAAAATACAGCTGCAAGTATAACTGAAATTGTTACTATCAGAGGAGGCATCATATTTTTTAATTGTTTCCTGTTCATGTGCAATGTAAAATAAATTATGCTCTATCTCTGATATTTTTCCCCTGTTTGTTAGTGATGTATTGCAGACTTAAAATATCTTCCAGTTGCAGGACAAAACTTGATAAATTATATGAAAATATAAAATTCTATCTTAATAAATTACATGAAAACTGATTGCCCATCCCAAATCATCATTTATTAAATGGTAACCCATTCAATGCAAGAATTATCATCAGCAGAAAGTAGAGCCTTTTCATTTCTATATTTATGAGTAAATTGCTCTTCATGCCTCTTCATCCACTGCCAGCAAGCAAAATGTGTTTGCCAATCAGGAGTCTCAGAGCAGCGAGGACAATTGTATGCGAAGAGTTCTGAATTCCTGCCTGAGACCGTGCAGGGACACCTGGGTCCTCTCTGAAGTCACCTAAGCCTTTGCTGTTAAAATCTTGCTAATAATACGTGCCTCACCAAATCGTTATGTGTGTAAATTAGTTAAGGAGACAGATTTCAAGTTGTTTGTCAAGCAGAAGCTTGTACTTCAGCTGCAGATCTGAAGATGCAACATCAGGACTAGCTGCTAGTACACACGTACACAAAAAGTGTGAATACTGTCGGTTATATTCTTATGTAGACCTCACAAATATTAAAAAACCTCTCAGAAAAATATACCCATTAAAGAAGAATGCATTGGAAAAATTACAGAATGTTGGCTGACTTTATCCACATTTAGAAAAATCTCTAAATATCCTGTGACTTGCTTAGAGATTTGACATTTGTAAATAAACACTGTGTGGAGCTATAGAGCTTGTTCTTCGGGAGATGTAAATTAGATAGCATCAAAACAGTAAAATAAAAGGAGAAGTGTTCTGTGAACTTCTGCTTTTAGGCTACACCCCAGTAGTCACATTTTTTCAGTCACTGAACCATGGCAACCTTTCAGCAGTTCCTTGATAGAGTTAAATAGACATTTTCCTAAATGTAATCAAAGCACTTGTTTTCAGTGATAAAATCTTAATTAAAAAAAAAAAGAGAAGCATTTTAGCTTTTGTAGACCGTACCCACAGAACTATTGAGTGGGAAGCAAACTGGTTAGAATGCTGACAAAACAAAATATAACTGTCTACACCAGAGCTTACTTCTTTTGGTATGCACGTTATATATCATTGAATGCCGTTTTTCTAGCTCAGCTACTGTCTTATGACTTGGCTTAATACTTATAGTAAATAAAGGACAATTAATGCAAAATAAAGGCGTGTGCAGGTGGAAATGTCTCTGCTACTCATCATTTTGGAATCATATGATGAACCATAGCACCAGTTGTTCTTAAACAATCCTGGGAAACACAGGTCTCTGAGTGACTGCCTTGTTTACAGTCTTATTAAGAATAATTACTAGGTTGTATTATGAATACTCTACTTCCATAATAAGAGTTATTTTTCTGTTTTACTTACGTAGGTCAATGAAAATTGCTGACCAGCCCTGAATATATTGAAATAATCTCTGTGACTCAAAATGCACGTGCCCTGATAGAGGAAAGATGCAGCAAGACGTTTAGTCAGAAAACTCTAGTTTAGCAAGCACTTGCTTTAAGTGCCTCTTTCACTCACGTTGGCTTCAGTGGTGCTTAAGTACGTTAAACACTTCAGTGTGCTGTGAAGATGAGAGGTTTTTATTCACACATTGAAAATTAGCATGTTTTTAATGCACTCCTAGACTGGGGCTGCAATATCAACTCTTAAATGCATTTTTAATCATTGGTGTTTTGCCCTAACAAATGCCAACTTAATATTACCTTACTGATAGTAATGAAAATGCTATTTTATCAGTGTACAGTTCAAGGTGGTCTTGTCACTTGAACACTGTTGGCTATTTTCACCCTTTCACATCAAAAAGGGGTACCGAGGCAACAAGAAGAATCAAAGGCCTCAGGACTGCAGGCTGCTGAGTAGGATTTGACCTGGCATTAAGTTCAGTGAACAGGATGTGGAAAATTATTGTACATGAGCTAAAAAGGACCTAAAATGTGAATGTTTGTATGAGTGATTGAGGGTACGCGTATGTTTTACTATTGACATTCAGGACTGATCAGTGAGAGAGGAGGAACTGGATCAGGTCACCTGCACCTCCATGCTCATGTGAGTGTGGTTTGTGTTTACATGGGAATCATGGAAGGAAAAAATGAGGGGGAAAACATTTCAAAATCTGTCAAACCCAACAGTATTAATAATGATCTGGTGTTCACTGTCCCCTCCAGTCTAAGACCTAGGGAGTATCCAGTGAAGCTTGCCTTTGGATAGGTACTGAATAAACAGGAAGAGAAAGTCAGAGGGTCCATTTCTTGAGTAGGCTGTTACGTTGCAGACAAGTTTTCCTCCCATTTTATGATTTTTTTCCAAAATCTGTGGATCAGCCAGATTGATCCTTGAAAAGCACGGAGAAGCTTACGTAAAGGATAAAAATCATAATGGCCAGAGTCAACAACACACTGTCATTTCTGTGTCACCTCCGCTTTGGATGCGTAATACACAGCCTATGAGCAGTCCCCAACACTAAGTGAGGCAAAACTCTGATGCTTCATCCACAGTATCCCATGATCCCCTTCAGCTTTTACTCGGACAGCACATTTCAAAGTGCCCTGTTTGTGTCCTTTGACAGAGTATCCATTTTATCCGAAAACCATGTACAAATAGATAGAATTCTAATTAATCTGTACAGAATGAAAAAGGGAACCCTAGTGGCTCACCAATTACAAATTAACTTTTAATAGATGGATTTGCAAAATTTTATTTTTTATTTAATTCCTCTCATAACTGATAGATAACGGAGAGCTTATGGGAAAGCACAGAGGCAGAACTGCTCTTGCAACCTTTGCTTTTTCAGCTGGAAAAAATTAAAAGCTTGCAAGGCTTGTAAGCAAGCACAGGACATGTATAAGTGAAGTTAGTAGGAAAACTAAGTTTATTGATCTAGTCCATGAAACTGTTCAGTTTTTGCAGCTTCTGTTGAACATAAAGGGACTTGCAAGATCTTGATGCCCTCCAGGATGTAGCTCTATGTATACATTGGAATATCAGACACAACATTGCTCAGCAAAATCTGGAGAAAAAAATAGGTTTAAAAAAAAGCACGTATTCATAAGCAGATGCTGTCTTGTGTCATGTGATATTTTTGCCCTTGTGAGACCTTGGTCTTGTGATCCTCTTCTCCAAGTTCCATAACAATCCTTGAAATACTGCCATTTCATCCCTTCCTACTCCCACTCTGAACTGGATTTCAAAATAATATGCCCCTTGCTGAGACAGCAAGAAAAAATGCCCATGTTACAGGCAGAGTGCTGTGCTATGTTGCAGATGTGTCTGTAAAGATCTGGTGAGAAGCTTCCAAACATGATCTGAAAATCTGAATTGAGGAGCTGAAAACAACTTCTACGAGCAGAAGAGTAGAAGAGGTGCAGAAATACAGAATTTTGTGCCAAGAACAGGACACTACAATTTCATTATTGATGAAGCAGGTGGAACCAGTTAGCAGTCTGGTGTTTCAACAGGTAAATGAGGCAAAATACAGGCCTCCCTCATGTCAATAGCAAAAGAAGGTACCACTTTTGCACCTGTTTGACGAGGGCTAGGTGTCATTAAAACTGTAAGAACACTAGAGCTGGATTCTGAGTCTCTGTTTTTTTAAAAAAGAAGAAAGAAAAAAATCTTGCAGCCATGTTGTTGTTGTTTTCCCTCAATGTTTCCTATGAGAAGCAACTTGTGCTGTTGTTCTCCTGTCGTTCAGAAACATCCCTCACACACACACAGCATCCCTGGACAGTGCTTAGGCATCACACAGCCACACAGCTTGTCTGATTGTATTTATAGAGTCTGACTTGAAATGGCACGTTAGTCAAGTTGCATAAAATATTCAGATATCTTTGTAAAATAAAACCTTCAGAGACTTGCCAACAAAAAGGGATTACTGGAGACATCAGCCAGTAAGTGTTACTCTGACTCAGTTGATGATAATTATGTAGGTGAAAATGTTAACAAATGTGTGGTCATTTTTTTTTTGCTTTTTCTGTGTCTGCTGTCACATAGTGCTCAACGAAATTTGAAATAATGAAATATGCAGAGGAGGGCAGGGGGAGAGGAGAGGAATCAGGTAGAAAATAGGACTGAAAACATAAAACGAAACCTTTACTAATTTGCCATTAGAAACCCCATCAAAATCCTGCTGCTGTTAGAGACACACAGCATGGTGATGCGCCCAACAGCCAGGGCAGGGGTTAAATAACTGAGCTGCAAGGGAATTTGCTTAGCTATGAAACTATTTTCTTTTCACATCCTCAGGGCTGCTTACTAAAACATGCTGCAGATTTTTAGCAGTCTATTCCCTGTTTTGTGAGGGGAGGAATTATCATAGTTACCATCTGTCGTTGCCTTTTTTTAATAGTGCTTGCTTTGTTCTTGCATTTTGCCACGGGTTTGGTTTTTGGGTTGTTTTTTTTTTTCTGTAAATGATGGGATCTTATTATGGGATCTGGTTTGTAATTCTCCATTACTCTTGTTTGCTATTAGGTCTTTGTAGTACTTGGGCCAATGATTTATTCAAGTGAAAATCGCTTGGCCCCATGACATGGTACCTTGTATAAAGTTAAAAGGCCTTGCCCTGACCATGTTTGTTCAGTTACGGCAGAACTAGCAAGAGGAAGGCCTCTACCACTTGCTGTTGTTATCAGCCCTACCCATCTTCTGGTCCTTTGTATTGTGAGAAGTAGCAAAGTTGCAAAGTCATGCCACATAGCTGTAGGAAGCTGCCCTGATGTGGCATCTCCTTAGAGTGAACCAAGCTCGCTTTGAGAAAGAGAGAAGTGAATAGGTCACTAAAGCATGTAACCAATCCCCCTGATTTGAGGTGAGATCTGTTACCAGCATTGTGGTCAGCTCAACAGAGCTTAACTATAGACAAGCTGGGACAACTTTTGTTTCTTGATTACTTTCATACTGTCAGGGAGAAAAGTCCACTGGAGTACGCACAGGGATCAAGTTGGCTGTATTTCTGCTTAGAGTTTTCCCAATCTCTACTTGGAACTTTGTGTTCCTGGTTTTCTAAGGAAAAAGTAGTGCTGCTGTGTGCTGAAGAGCAACTGGAAATTAAGTCACTTTTAATTTTTGCTAACACAAAGTTCTATTTGAGTATGAATATAATAGCTGTATGCATCGGTGCTTCCCTATTACAAAAAAAAGCCCACTTTAAAAATAGCAACGTGCAGGGCTGTAGTTAAATTTGACAGTTAAAGCAGAAGGAGCATAGATACTGCAGAACTGGCTGGTCCGAAAATAGGAATCACAGGAGATGTCCTGCCCTTGTAAAAAGAAGATTGCTATTAAAACTAGTAATAATGAACACAGTATGTATTACAGAAGGCAATGGACTCCTCATTACCAGGGGTCTATGTGTAACAGCAGGCTTTAGCTGCCCTGGCCAGCCTCATTGCTGACCCCCAGAATGGACCCTCTGCCCATGGGCCCAGGAGTCCCCCTTAAGGTCATGCCCAGGCACCCAAGCCTTGCCTGAGCTGAGCTGTAGGTACATCTGTTCCCTGACATCCTGACTTACTGCTTTTCCTGGCTGGACCACCAGCCTGTGCTGTAGATGGCCCCCTCTCCAGGCCTAGCTGGCTGCACCTAACTGGGTCCCCTGGGTGGGTCTCAGACCTGACTCATCACCTTGACTGTAGAAGGGTTGTCAAGAGATTGTGTCACCAGCCCTGGTCCTGCTTTGGGGCTGTGCTCTGCTGGTGAGGGCATGGTGAGGTTGCCCTCCACTCCTGGTTCGTACTCCTTCCTGCAACAGCCCTCATTTTGCAGCTCACTGACACTGCGTTTCCCCTACAAGGATAATAAAACTAATTATAATGGGATGGTAGCGAAACCTCAGGAGATGTGGCTTTTATTAAAGTTCATGCTTGCTTTCTCCATCAGTAAAGTAGTATGATAGTGTTTCCACACACTTGGAAAATACCTTGAGATTCTCAGACATGAGATACTGTGTTGGTGCTTCACTAACTTGCATAACCATGAAGTCAGCTAGTGAAATCCATTTCTCAGGAAATTCTGTGCTTCTTACAAAATAGACCAGGCGACAAATAGCAAAATTCAGTACAAAAAAGTATTCCCTATCTTGACTCTTCAAATGTGAACTCATATGCAGGATAGAAAATGGGCCTAAAACAGGCCACTTTGTTCCTTCAGAAGGCAGCAGTTTTGAGTTTTTAATGCAGTTACTCCTACTTTTTCATTAACTTAGCTATTTTGCTGCTGCTTTTAACAGCAGCTGTATCACGAAGTTGTAAGTTCAAATAAAATTGAACAGTGGGGTGTATGGCCTGCTGTTTGGGGAGACGCTTCATTAAAGCAGGTCCCTGCATTCAAGTATATTTGCTGCAATACAGTCTGATCTCCTTCAGTGGGCTTCTGTAAATATATCACATCTGCTTATAGAAAGCAGCTTGCAGCACTCTGGGCACTCTCCAGTGCCCAATTTTTGGAGGAAAAGAAGCACTGGCCTTCCAAAAGCCGGAGGAAGAACCTCTGTTCTCATGTACAAAAGCAGATTTTTAAAAGACACTGTATCCTGTTAAAAAACTAACAAAAAGTTCAACTTTAATCTACCAAAGTGGAGAAAATTCAAAGAATTAGACTGAAATACAAGCTGGATTCCCTGACTGGTTCCAGTTTTATCTCTCTTAGCTCACTGTGGCTTTTTGGATTTAATTTACAATTTAAAAGACTTTCAGGGACGTTCACAGTCACAGGGAGGGATTTTAACCAGATTGTGTCACTTTTTTTCCCCCTACACTGTGTCACCACAGACTCTGGAGCGTGATTCGTTTCAGGTGCGTTTGTAGCTGCCCTTCACTGAGCGTGTCGTCACGGCACGGAGCCCGGTTCCGCAAACAGCTGTGCCACACCGTGCCTGCCGACTGCACGCACACGCACTCACACGCACACACACTCACACGCGTGTGTTCCCGGCCAGTGCCCACAGGATGGGAGCAGCAGGCAGGGCAGAAACCCATACCTGCCCTCCCTACCGGTTGGAACTGGATGATCTTCAAGGTCCCTTCCAACTCTAACCATTCTATGATCTATGATCTCCCCACACACCAGAATGACTGGTGCACGGACCACCCCACCACACAGGACTGAGGACAGATTTGCCTTGTTCCTTATTCCTGCTGGGAGGCTTCCGGTTTCTAAACCAGCAGCAGGTCCCTTTACTGGAGCATTTACTTCATGACACTGCAAGATGAGAGCCATTTCTCGTGACAAGTCAGGTTTCAGTATATATCAAAGCAGCGCACATGTTCTTGTTCTCCTGGGAAAACCCCAGGTTTGAACGAGCGTCTGGCCAGACACCAAGAGCAAACTTTTTTATTAAAAAAACAGAGTTGTTTTTTTTTGTTCATTTGCCTAAGCAGTCAGAGTCTCTGAGCAAGAACTCATTGGTGGATGAGTTCTTGTTACTCCTGTTCATTAAAGAGTGTTAGGAAAGAAAACTAATACAGGCGATGCTTACTGAGTGAGAAACAATGCCTCAAAAGTTACAACTCCAGGAAAGCTGGTGTCCTCAGAGATATCGATCTCAGCATGTGGTAAAAAGGCGTTGTGTGATCTTTAAGAACTGGAGAAGGTCTCATGATTACCATGTCCAGGACCCCAATGTCACAAGACACAAGTAATACATTCCCTTACATAAACTTACTGAGCACTAGCTGTAAACAATTTTGGTTTTTGCTCTATGACTTTCACTGAAAAGTTTCTTCTGAGTCTCCCTACTCTAAAACCTTCCAGAAGCCTAGTCTCTACATTGCATTTAGAGCAGAGCCACGTTATGCCTTTGTCTCTATGCCACTATTGACTTTTAACAACTTTCCATCCTGGTGGACTATTTCTCCAATAACCTCCATGAGATATTTTTCTTAACAGCAATTCTGTCTTCCCTCTCAGGCAGGCAAGCAAAATCCAAGGAGTACTTGAGTACTACAAAGGGGCAATGACAAAAAGGACAACCATGCAGGATGGAAACAGGAAGGTTAATTAGCTCAGTTATGATCTTATAACATACCAAGAAACAAGTCATGTTTTGCCTGGAATTGGAGCTAAGTTACATATGTATTTGTGCTGCCGTAACTGACAGGGTGCCTGAGGGAGATCAATTAAAGAATGAAGCTGAAAATATGCAGATCAACAAAGGATGCATGACTTATATCAAGACCTAGCACAGAGAAGATGTGAAGCCTGATGACCTTTAAGTTGAGAAAATCCTTGACCTTTGCTACATGGGACTGTGAGACCATTTGTCTAGTTAATTTTGCTAATCACTTCCTACAATTCTTCATAGTGTTCCCTATTTGAGTCAAGACCCTTTCTGCTTCTGCCAATTAGCAGTTCAACTAGCAGGCAAGATGCGTACCTAAATCTCCATGTTTTAGACTGTAGCTGGTCACCTGGAAGCACCAGGGACCTTAAGTCATTCTAGTGCACGTTTTGGCTTCCAACAGAACTGCACCCTTGTCTAAAGTATCAGAGACTGGGCAAGATCAGCAATGACTAACTGAGCAGAGTTGGCTTGTGCCCTGAAATGGCTTCCAGAGTATGTCTTGTTCAAGACTGTCTTGACTGATGCAATAAAATTTTTCATGCTTTTGGGCTTTTTCCACCTTTTTCTCTCCAATGTGGGGTGCAATTGTACAACTCAGCACTATGGCAATCCTGGGAATACCTCACCCAACCAACTTCCTCCCAGGGGAGGCAACTGGGTCTCTGATCTTCTCTTCTCTTGCAGCAATTGCTATACACACTTTCAGTTTTGGAAAACTGAATGACTTTGTAGAGGTGAAGTTTGAGGCTTGTTATAAAGAACATGAACAATCATTCATGCTGGACATGAGCAGGCAGTGTGCAGCTGCAGCCCACAAGGCCAATCGCATCCTGGGCTGCATCAAAAGAAGCGTTGCCAGCAGGTCCAGAGAGGTAATTCTTCCACTTTACTCTGCTCTGGTGAGACCTCACCTGGAGTACTGTGTGCAGGTCTGGAGCCCTCAATACAAGAAGGACATGGACCTGATGGAGAGGGTCCAGAGGAGGGCCACAAGGATGATCAAGGGGATGGAGCACCTCTGCTACAAGGACAGGCTGAAGGAACTGGGGTTGTTCAGCCTGGAGAAGAGGAGGCTCCGGGGAGACCTAATAGCAGCCTTCCAGTACCTGAAGGGAGCCTACAGGAAGGCTGGGGAGAGCCTGTTTAGAAAGGCCTGCAGTGACAGGACGAGGGGAAATGGCTTCAAGCTGGAGGGGAACAGATTTAGATTGGAGATTAGAAGGGGGTTCTTTACTGTGAGGGTAGTGGAGCACTGGAACAGGTTGCCCAGGGAGGTGGTTGAGGCCCCATCCCTGGAGATATTCAAGGAGAGGCTCGACGAGGCCCTGGGCAACCTGGTCTAGTTGGGGGTGTCCCTGCTGACTGCGGGGAGGTCGGACTAGATGACCTTTGGAGGTCCCTTCCGGCCTGGGAAATTCTATGATTCTATGATTCTATGATTCATAAACTGTAACACCGGGGCAATTAAAAAAAAGCTGATCCAGTGGTCTCTTCTGAATTTAAAGTGTTAGGTCTATGTCAACAGCCGAATGTATGGGAAGGAGGAAATAGTTCCCATTCACAGCATATACTAATCTTCATCCAGTTCTGTGAAATTTGAGTCTAAATCTCTTGTAAATAAGCTTTTCAGCTGGGAATTCACCAGATTCTCCATCTTGTAAGTTTGCTGAGTCAGATTCTGCTCCTGGCTTTGAGCATTTAACTACTCCAGAAGTAGGCTCTATCTCTGACATCTTCCCCAATATCTCAACAAGGTCTACACTCTGTTGTTTACCTTTTACTTCACAACTCTTTAGGAGCATGAGGTATGCATATGGCAAACACACAGAAAATCAAAGACTTGGCATAGAGGTCTGAATATGTTGCTTTTGCTGTCTTGCTGCCTCAGTTTTCTCACCAGTCTGAGACAGCTCCGTGGACTTGGGTCACAATGTTTTGGGAATGTACAGAAACATCCCTCTGCAGTTCATGGCTTCTCGTAAGACCCAGGGAATTCTTTGAGCTCACAGTGCCTCATCTGACTTCACGGTTCTCACAAAAATTCTGAGTACCTTTTGGAAAAAAAAAGAAAAATGTTGACCTTCTCTTGTTCCCCTTTCCTTCTAAAAGCTTCTCCTTTTTCAGTGGCGTTCTCCAGTTTGTATGTCTCTTCAACGATACCTGACTTCTTTGTTCTGCTAGGCTTCACTTTATTGCTCCATTAATACAAGGTGGAAAGAGTTACTTCACTGTTTGTCACCTTAGCATTTTGGTATGACTTTTGCCAAGCTGGAGCATTATTAAGACTGACAATTTTCTGTTTTAGATCTGAGAAGAGTATGTTTATCATCTCACCTGAAAAAAGATGGGTCTCATACACAAATGGGGTCATCCAGTAGCACAATAATCTTATTGCTAGTGACAGTTCTACTGCAATTAGAACTCTAGATTTCTGACTAAAGTGATTTCCTCACCCACCACTGAGAGTTGGGTCCTGGGCAGCTGAGACTCCTGTAATCATCTTTCCCCACTGCTTGAAAAACATGTGTGTGTAAGGAATGCACTTAACCCCACTATTCAGATTTCTAATGCATTTGGTTTGTTTTATTTCCTTATGCAGTGTGATTTCTAACACAACTTTATATGAAAGACATTTCACTTCTCACTTGGAAAAGCCCATTAAGCAAAGAGGGTTGTGAGTAAACAAACCTCAGCTGCAGAAAAAGGGCACTAAACATAAAAACCAAGAGTAAATACATTTGAACTTGATTAATGTTTCTTTCAAATCAGCTTTTAACAATGTTTGCATGGTGCATTTACCTGCGTCAGCCCACTTTTTACCGTATGAAATATTACTGTGCACTAGCTATAAAACAGTATTTCAGAGCACACTTGACAACATGCTGAGGAAAAATTGGGTGTCTTGTCAAACCAGATGGCAGTCATTGATCTGGGGCTATACTTTCAGGTCATACTTTCATCAGAGTATAATAAAAGTCAGATAATTACAAAAGATACAGAAGCTAATTGAAAAACAAATTTACAATCAGTGGTCACTTTGGGTTAGAAGGGACTTCTGGAGGTCACTTAGTTGACCCTTAGCCTCACAGAAAGAAAAGCCAATTTTGAAGTTAGATCTGTTCCAGTAACAGGGATTCTTCACAGTATAGAGATGGTTTGTAAAACTTTTCTCCGTTCCTGTTTTGTGAAGTAGGAAGGTACTGGGTTTGGTGGCAAGCAGCCTGTTTCTGTCAGGTGAAGGAAGAAATTCTGTAAGAAAAGATGACTGCATCATTTCTTAAGAAAGACACAGGGGTTTGCTCATTGGCAATCCAAACCTCTAAAAGGCATTTCCAGCTTCTCCCAGTAAGCCATGGTCAGAACCATCTGGTAGTTTTCTGCATGCAGATGTAGGTCTTGTAGGCCATTAGAAATCACTTTTCCACTTCATTCTTTTCCCAAAGATATTAACATTCTTGATGTTAACTCTTGCTTTCAACTATGTCTGTGCCAGTGGAAATCAAGTAAATGGAGTGGGTTTAGGCTGTTGCTGGTGTGAAAGTGAATGTGGTACAAAGCAGAGCTAATCCTACTCTCCTCTGTGCTCCTAATCACAGAGTGAGCTGCAACTCACAGGTACTAAAAATGCTGCTGTGATAGAAAAGCCTTGATGAACCTACTGCAAGCCCTTAAAATCTCTGGTAAATAGCAGAGTTGAGGAACGAGCAGGAAAACAAATCACACAATTTGCCAGATGCTCCTGTGCTAAAATGGCAAATGTCTCGCTCATAGTAAAGCAGGCCAGAGGACTGCAAAAGTAGTGTTCCTTAGACAGACACAAATAATTCAGTACTTGCAACCTATTTTTTTTATAGCTGCTTGTGAAAAATGGTCATCATTAAAATTCAGTGAACTGTGTTTTTGAATCTAACCAGTGGGTAGATTCTTTGCTCACCTTTTCATACAAACATTCCACCAACTTTAACTGATTCCGTACCTTTACACAGTACACTAACCTACTATTGCTTATGACATTCTCCTAGTTGGGAAATGTGTAAGGAGATTAATAGAGGAGGTAAACACCACAAAAGTTAACGGAAGCTTCCTATGCAAGGTATCCACTATGCCACTCTATAGTGCCAGTTGAGAGCGTTAGTAAGTTTTAAAGTAAATCCCCACAAAGTGATATTTATATTACATCTAAAAATATCTAATATTTTATGGTCTAATAATATCAGTTCTTGACTCTCTGTAAACTGAAAAGCTTTCAAAAAAACACCCAAACCCAGGCCCTTAGAACATTTTGCAGGAAGTGTCTTTGTGTCTGAAAACTCTTACTTCAGCTGTTTCAAGATAGCAGCGTGTAAACAGTAGCTGAAGCAGAAAGAACAGAGACTCATCGTATCACACACGTATCATATGCTCAGTGGTTTACAGTAAAAAACAAGTCATGCATGAATTCATAGACACATACAGGCTGATTAAGCTGCTGACAAGCTAACTTTCACGTACTAAGATATGGAAATCATCCTGATTCATTTTTATTGCCGTTCATAAGTATCCAATGAGTGCTGGTAAAAATAGAGACACCTGTAAACCAAGATACATGTCCGGGTATTCTTATGGTTATTACAGTAAATAGCACTATCTTTCTTTTTGTTTGTAATGGAGTGGATAGGGCATAGGATTGTTGTGTAAAGCTAAGCTGCCTCTGCCTAGGGATACCAGGTGAAACCTTTCAGTGACAGACTGTTACGAGGATAAGCAGGGTAGTGCATGCTATGCCTGTAAAGTGGGTAGGAAGCGCTGCCCACACCTGATCTTCCCTGCCCACACCAAGCCAACATCTACTCAGCAGCATAAGGTAATGCCAGGGTGACTTCCACTTCAGTAAGGAACGATGATAATAATCACCATAACCTAATTTCAAAAGCTGTGATGTACTACTTACGTTCACCCATATAAATTCAATTTTAATTACCTCCACTTTATGCTTATGAGGAAAAAAGAAATAGAAAAATGTGAAATGAAGGCCTTCCAGGAATACAATGGGGTAGATTTTTCACTGCAGCTGACAGAAGGGCCTCATGGTTCCCAGCGGAGTACAAATCTGGCACAGGGAGAAAATTGCTTGACCTTATGCACTGACCCTTAAGTATTTCTAGATGGTGCAAGCCAGGGCAGTCCCCAAGCTGCTGGTGCATCTGAAGCTAAGCAATGCTTCAAGAAGCTGCCTCTGATTCTCTTACATCTACCTGATTTGCCATGTCAGCAAGAACATAGCAAGCCTCATATGGATTTGTCTCAGCTGCATCCAACAGCTACAAATGAGTACGGTACAATACATAGATGTTAAAGTACAGGTGATGACAGAGAGAGGTAAGTTTTTCTCTTCCACAAGTAAAATCAACAGCATCCCTGCCACTTCACTTCTTATCAGCTGTCCCAGTGAAACAGAAGAGGGTGTGAATGCTGTCTATCTGGTTTCATAGCAGCACTGTAAGTCCACTTCGTGTTGGAGTAAATAACTGCAACGTGGCACTGGAGAAGCAGCTCCCATCTAATCCAGAGCAAATGCCATGAAGAAAGCCTTAGCATTACTGATGCAATATTTTTTGTGAAACAGATAGCAGTCTTCCAAGAGCAGGATAATGACAAAAGCAATTTCCATGTGAACACCTTTCTTCAGCCTTGTTAGCTCTGTGTTAGGAGAAAATACAGCTCACCAGAGCCAGTGCTCTTTGAAAATAATGTGACAAATCCTACCCAGTGCCCTTCTTCGCTACCCGATGACTATCCAAGAAGCAGATTTGTTTCCTGCTGGGTTGTTTTTCAAAACCAGCACTATGTAGAAGCTATGCCCAGCACACAGCGTATTCAAAGTTGAATGAGGCAATTTTAGGCATTCCAGTAAAGTAAAGTAAAACAGATAAATGCCTGGCATGGAAAACTCATCTTTTCCTCTGAGAAAAGTTAAAATTACTGTTTAAAAATAATCAGTGGAGAAATCTTACTGAGCTTCATTTTCACTTTTGCTTCCAAATTCCTCCTAAGGAAAATTCTGTTGAGTCATCACTTCAAATGTAAAATTTCTTACTGTCATGTAACATAGCGTCACAGTTCATGCTTTTCACCTGACTTACTTATGGAGTTTTACACAGGTTGTGCATTAAAATTCTCTTCCGTGACGTAATGTTGATTTATTGTTGTTGTTGGGATTTTTTTTTTTTTTGTCTGTCCTTTGATTTAACTTTGACCTCTTATTGCTTTTGTGATATGAAGTATCTTCCATATATTGCCGTGCTGATGGGTACTTGTGGTAATTTCCAGTTTAATGTTTTGGAAAATTTGGAAATGAGATGCAGGCATGTGATGATGTCTCCACCCGAAAACGACTGTTTAGATATAAGGTAGCATGTGCATCTTTTATTCAAATTGCACAAGATGTTTGAATCCAAGCACCATTCCTGAGGCTGGAGCAGTTTACAAAATCCCTTGAGCAAAAGTAAGTCCAAAAGTAAAGTGTAAAAAAGGCACTCAGATAACCTCTTCACAATGGTAAACCACATTTCATGACAGCATAATTCTGAGTAACTTCAAGATACGGTATCTGAAGAAGCGTAGCTTTCCATTGTTGCAGTGCCGATAAATCCCCATGAGTTCTCTGTTCATCCAAAAGCTAAAGTGCTGTAGCTTTCCTTTGAAGTCCCCAAAAACAGATACAAAAAGTGCAAATTATGGCATGTGAGAAGAAGAGTTTTTACAGACCCACACTCCCACTGTCTCTTGAAGCTGTGATAGTTGACAAGTATAAAGCCTCAGTTTGAGAGTTAAAATCATCTCCTTAAAGAAAGAAAATGGAATAGTATTATTTTAAAAATCTGCAATAATTTAGACAAATAAATAGTCTGATTTTAACAACTAAGTGATAAATAGTGAAATGTCTGTCTTCATTGTATACAAGCTTTTCTGGGCCATGCTGAAGTTACAATGGCTCCTTAAAGCTGCCATTATCTGTGGTCCAAATTCTGAATTTTCTGTTACATCAAAGCTATCACTGACTGTCAGCCATACAAATGAAATAACAAAAATGAAATCTGGTTAGATAGCATCCACGGGAATGCTTGTCAGTAAAATCTGTGCATCTGCATAAAAGTTTGCAGAACTGGGACTTCAGTGGTGAGGTCAATGTCCTACATCTTCAGTGCTGATACAGCTTGAGCTGTAAGTTAAAATGATAACATGAACAATCCTTGTTCCTGTAACCAGAGCCATGTGGGTCATTTCCAAGGCTCTCTGGTAAAGTATCTGTGGCTTTTAAGCTTCAACTACCTACTCATCATGGAAAAAAGGTTCTTTCCAGTGTTTCTTAAAAATATATGATGCTGAGAAATATAAATGTTTGTCATATGACTTACTGCATGTTGCACAAAGATTTTCGGTCATTAAAATGAAGAAGTAAAGCAAAAACCACAGAAAGCAGCTACATCTCTCTTAATTTCTTCATTTCAGTAACTGCACAGAGGAGGCTAGGGCTTACAAAGTGAAAAAAAATTCTACAACAGTAATAAAAAAAGCTACAGGAAGACACGCTGTCCTCAGGCAACATACACTGGAATTATGTCCTGGCACGCGCTAACGCTCTCCTCCAGATTGCAGCTTGCCTTGACCTGTTCTTCATTTGCACATGGCATAATTTCACCAAAGTTTCACACCGTCGTGTGAAAAGTAAGAAAGGGCCTTTGGCTACAGCATGTGCCAACTTCTGAAAGGTGAAAGTGTTTTTCTGAAAGTGTCGTTTTGACTGTAGTATCCACTGATGGCAGAGTATTGGACGTACATGGTTAAGATGCAAGGACTATCATCTGAGGTGATATAAAACTCAGCAAATTCATGCCCTCTGGATCCAATCCCTAGTTTTCATTTCACCTACAGAAGTTATTTTTTAAGCTGGTGACTTCTTGATTATGTTGGGTTTTTTTTAGCAGCGAGAAACGGGGGTGGCTTCTTAAGTAAATCCCATCCTTGGAAAAGCCCAAAGGTCCCTATGTGTCCAGGAACTGCTATGTATTGTTTCTTTAGGCCACTCAGTTGTCTATATCACATTTTTCCTCCAATTTTGTTCCAATTTTGCTCCTTGGGGGAGAATCACTCACATTGATGGTGCACATGAGGCAGCCTCAGGGCTGGCCTCAATGGGCTGTGTTAGGGTTTGCTTGGAGAGCAAGGAATTACAGCTGAACCCAATACCATCGTACCTAACACTGGCCACAGCCTCTCTCCTGACAATACAGACTTTTACTGATAGGTAACCAAACTGATTTATTTAAGTAGGTATTTAAGAGCTTTCTTATCATATTGCTTCGTAGTTTTCTATGGTGGTTTCTTTTTCTCAGTTCAATTTTAGGACAGCATTTAGTATAGTCGTATGCACTCTGATACTTTTTTAGGCCTTACCTTTCCTCTGCAGTGTAAAAATTCTCATTGTAAGATGAGAAGTGGCTCAGTGGATGACCTAATATTCCAGATAAATCAGGTACCATTATTTGCTGTTAAAACCCATGGCCTAAGCCAAAAGTACAACAGGCTACTACCACACAAATCTTGATGCCTTCTGAAATAACCAGCTTTCTGTGTGTATCCTACTCAGCTGGGGCTACTAGAACTGCAGTTATTATCAGAGGTGTATACCAAGCTGTATGTGCAAGCTACTTGTACCTCAGTGAAAGAGAACAAATTTTTATAAATTTTTACATTGCCTGTGAGAAGATGCTAAAACTGCATTTTTAGAAAACTGAGGTTATGTTTAAATTCAAAACTAACCTCTATTTTGATGTAACATTATTTAAGTTGCCATCTTTATAAAAAAATTCAGCTGTAAGAAAGAAAAGCTGTAAGTATGAACATAGAAAACCCTATGACTTACTGTTCTCATTGTTCAGGTTAGGGTTCAGTTTTCTTTTCCCGTCTGTTAAAGTAAATACATACAAATTTAGCTTAATAATTTCTAGATTTGAAAGAAAAAATTACAATTCAACAAACTTTTCGATTGAACGGAGCTTTAAGCACATTTAAATTTATAATTAACTCATACCAAAAACGTAAACTTCTCTACTCTTCTTTTCTTGTACAAATTTTAAGCCAAATTCTGAAGTCCATAATAGTAAGACTTTCATTTCATGACAATAAATACATTTGTCTGAGTTTAGTGGAGCCTGTTCATATGCAAGAAAAGACTAGAATAATAGCCTGTTTGCTTTATTACTTTTCCACTGCAGCACGCTGTTTTAGTTATACAGTCTTAATGTTGAAAATAAAAGTTCTGTTTAATATGCTGCTGCTACAATGTCTTTGTAGCCATGAATAAAAACCCCACTCAGACTATGGTCTTACAGCCCTCCTTACCCAAGCCAAAGCTTATGTTCTTTACAGTGTAGTAGCTGGTCAGATTAAAAAATATATCTTCCTGTGTACCTTGTCTCATGCAAGGTGAGGAAAATAGAACCTAACTCAAATGATCCAAGATCTCATTTTAGAACAGGGTGCATCTAGAATTTAAATGGAACCAAACTCACACAAGTGTACCTACAGTTACTAAAATTTCCAAAAGGTCATTCACTGAAAAAATAAAGAATAATTGAAAAGATCCAGTATGTGTAGTAAAATGTACCTTTTTTGCGTTGCCCATTCTTGCATGATTTTCTCTTTTGAAAGACTATTAGTGCAGAGGAAAGGACAGCTACCATCACACACGTGGGGACGATAAATAAGACCAGAGACTTTTGTCCGCTATACTGTGTACTCATTAAAGCTGTCAAAAACATTAAAAAGGAAAGTAAAATTGTAACTTACAAAACGTGTCGTTTATGAAGTTATCAGTTCTGACTCTCCAAAGTCTTGCTCTGACTGAACAAAAGATTCCTAAATTTTATCAATGTACTGTTTTACACTCATTTTATGAATACTTTGTTCTGCAATATTAGTATAAGAAGCTTTACCAAAAATGAGTCAAATCTCTCATTTGTAGGACATTTGAGTGGGCACTACTGCAATTTATCTGTATCCCATTTGAGGAACAATTAATTAGGAGCCTAGATCGGGGGAGACACCTATGCAGACTAAAGTGTTCCCTCTGTCCTGGCAGCCAATACTGGGAGCTACCCTAAAATATACAATTAAAATATACAGAGAAATGACAGACTGGCTTGTTGGAGTGTGAGCTAGCTGAGGCTTCAAAGGCATAAGTAATACTGACTTGTTTCTTTTCCAGAGCATCAATAATACATTGTTTTCTAGAACCAAATTCCAGTGTTGGATCACAGGACACACTGTATGTTCAGACACTCCCGGTTTCATAGGGGTTCAAGGTGAACATGCAAACCTGAAGTGGAAATGTAAGCTGAAGTTTCTCCATTCAGTTCTTTATTCCAGAACACGCAGCTGTAGTTCTCACTCATATTTGGTTTGAAGGTCAGGGTACTGGTGACGTTGTAGAGGCCATCTGCAGTCAGCCTGTAGGTGGTATTTGCAGATGTACTGAGATTGAACTTCTTCTCGTTTTGCCAGATAACCTCTGCCAGAGGAAAGCCTTCTGCCTGGCACATAAAAACAAACTTGTCTTCACCTGGTTTTCTCATTACTTGAGTGTTTATTCTCTTGTAAGATGCTGCATAAGAAGAAGTAGAGTGAAATTTACGCAACAATAGTCATTTTCCCACTTCACTTTCCCCCTTCCCTTTAATGCCATATTTTTTCTATAGTTGTATCTGAGGTACACTTGTTTGAAATTATGAAGGATGTTTTGCAGAACAATTCAATATTATTTATTCAATCCTTCTCATGATTACAGTCACATAACTTACTCCACTACTTTATACAAGGCAGTTGACACTGAATTTATAATTTGTTAATGCAGAGGAAACAAGTCTCATGAGACTCTATTTTCACTTTTTGAATATGCCACTTCAAGAAAAAAGCTCTTCTTCAAGAAAAATGTTTGTTCTCCCATAGCTTATAGATAATTGTGGTATTTTCATCTTATTAGAACAAAATGAACTTAGAATTTTTCTGCAAACGGTTCAGAAAAACTAATATGGGTCTTAAAAATGGCTGTGTATGCATTTTTGCATTTGACAAAGCCCATTATTTAAATGCCTGGGTGGGAAATGAATTCTGCCTTGTATCACACGGACACACAGCAGTTAGTGGGAAACACCAGAGGTTTTTCAAAGGACAGGTCTATCACGCTATCCAGTTATGTGCGCCCTTATTACTAATGTCCATTTGGCTTTGACGAACACTGAAAATCACATGTTTTGCTCTGGGACCTGCAGTCACTTGGGGAATTCCCAGCTACTTGGATAGTTGCAGCAGGGCTTGTAAGTAAATTAAAGCCCCTCTGAGAAACTTTTGGGAATGGCCAGAGGTGGCCCAGGAGGTCAGGGGGTGAAATTAGAGGCCAGGGGTGGGGACACGAGAGAAGAGGGTGTGGGAAGAAGGAGGAGAGAGGAAGGATGGAGGGGGAACCACCAGTCTTCCTCTCTAGCACAGGCTGCTCCCAGAGAAGCTCAGCTGGCCATTGAACTGAAGGTGAGCCAGCACTAGGACAACCATTTCTGTTCATCTGGGGGCTGAGCACAGAGTCTTGGTGAGAGAATTAGCAACCAAATTCCTCCAAATTAATCAATTTCTACAAGCCTATAGGAATTTAGTAGAAGCCTCTTGATGACCACGTACTTCCATTCAATTCAGCCACTAACCTTTTACTTCCAAAGTGATGTACTTGTAGTCTGCGCCCTGGTAGTCAATGAGACAAAGATAGGATCCCGCATCTGTGATCTTCACGCCAGTGATCTGAAGGATAGCTCGCCCCAATTTCAGGTCACTGTGCAGAAGTGCTGCTCTTCCTTTGTAATCGTGATGTTGGGATGGAGCGAGCACCTTCCCGTTGCGGAGTGTGTACACCTCTTTTGATTTTGGTTGGCCCTGCTTTTTTTGCTCCCAAACAACAGTCAGGAGTCCTAGGTTTAATGAGCCGTTCACAGGGAATCTGCATTCCATGGTCACGTTGCTTCCGTACTCCACAACGTACAGCTGTTGGGGAACTTCAACTGTAAACAAAGCTACGGCAAGAAAAGAAAACAGTTTCGTTGGTTGTATTAAAATACGTTCTGGTTTTCTTTATCCTTGGGAAAAAAGGTGTCATGTCGTCGGGCATATTGTTACTGGTTTGACTAAAAGTTTTAAGCATTTTTTGTCCCTATTTGTCCCCACACTAACATTTTTACCGTGTCAACAAGGTTTATAGCAAATAATCTATGTTCTGTATTGATTACAGCATCTGAGACAAGGACAAAATAAGCAATTTTCACATTTTAGAAATAACTTAAGGCTGAGCTGGTGATTACACGGGGAGTACTTCTATAAAACTATGATTTTATCTTATATGTCCTAGGATTCTAGTAAAAGCAACAATTAATTTTGAAAATAGTAAATCTAATTTCATTATCCTTTACAAAGAGAAAATCCACTGTAACTCCTGTGAAACTATTAAATTGAGTTGCAGTGAATAAGCATGTGTAACTTGGAAGAACTACTGTGTAGCAATTACAGTCTTCTTCCACAAGCCTGGGACACATATCATCTGATGCCATGTGTCTCCTCAGATATATCGAACAGTATTACAGAAAGTATATCAAAAGAATCTTCTTAACCATTCAGCAAATCTGAAATTCATATTTTTATGAGTATTTTACCATTTAAAAGTGTACTGATAGAGTTATTTATGATACGTCTTTCAATAAACCTTGTAACTACTTTCTATACTAGAGGGATATGGTGTAGGGGAGGACTTTGTAGAGTAGGGTAGATGGTTGGACTCGATGATCCCAAGGGTCTCTTCCAACCTCAATGATTCTATGATTCTATGATTCTATGTACCATATATTGGTAGATTTAATCCAGAAACACTTGGGAATATTGATAGTGACATTCAAAAGGGAAGCAGCTGTTCATCTGTTCCTTTTACTTCATGTATTTGTGAAATACCGACAGGAGAAGCTTCGAGTCCTCTTAGCAATGTTTGTTTTTTTCACTCTAATACAAATGTAGTGAAGGAAAAAATAATATGAAAAAGTGCCAAGGCCCTTCTGGGCATCAGCCAAGCTGCTCCTGCTACAGCCATGGACGGGGGAATACACGTGGGTTTACTTCACTGTGCCTCACACTGAGGTTGTGTCGCATTTTTTGTCCCTATTTGTCCCCACACTAACATTTTTACCGTGTCAACAAGGTTTATAGCAAATAATCTATGTTCTGTATTGATTACAGCATCTGAGACAAGGACAAAATAAGCAATTTTCACATTTTAGAAATAACTTAAGGCTGAGCTGGTGATTACACGGGGAGTACTTCTATAAAACTATGATTTTATCTTATATGTCCTAGGATTCTAGTAAAAGCAACAATTAATTTTGAAAATAGTAAATCTAATTTCATTATCCTTTACAAAGAGAAAATCCACTGTAACTCCTGTGAAACTATTAAATTGAGTTGCAGTGAATAAGCATGTGTAACTTGGAAGAACTACTGTGTAGCAATTACAGTCTTCTTCCACAAGCCTGGGACACATATCATCTGATGCCATGTGTCTCCTCAGATATATCGAACAGTATTACAGAAAGTATATCAAAAGAATCTTCTTAACCATTCAGCAAATCTGAAATTCATATTTTTATGAGTATTTTACCATTTAAAAGTGTACTGATAGAGTTATTTATGATACGTCTTTCAATAAACCTTGTAACTACTTTCTATACTAGAGGGATATGGTGTAGGGGAGGACTTTGTAGAGTAGGGTAGATGGTTGGACTCGATGATCCCAAGGGTCTCTTCCAACCTCAATGATTCTATGATTCTATGATTCTATGTACCATATATTGGTAGATTTAATCCAGAAACACTTGGGAATATTGATAGTGACATTCAAAAGGGAAGCAGCTGTTCATCTGTTCCTTTTACTTCATGTATTTGTGAAATACCGACAGGAGAAGCTTCGAGTCCTCTTAGCAATGTTTGTTTTTTTCACTCTAATACAAATGTAGTGAAGGAAAAAATAATATGAAAAAGTGCCAAGGCCCTTCTGGGCATCAGCCAAGCTGCTCCTGCTACAGCCATGGACGGGGGAATACACGTGGGTTTACTTCACTGTGCCTCACACTGAGGTTGTGTCATTGACAATTGGCTTAGGTGGGTTTGGTCGCCCTCCCTCTCACAGCTGCGCCTGCCAACACACCGTGCTCTAGAGAAGCCCAGTCGTGGAAAGTGATGGACATCTGTCCAGTGCTTAATTAGTACACAGTGCCTTCTGCAAAGCAGAGCCTCCAGACTGGCCGTTTGTGCGGGGATTGCTGGAGGTGCAGAAGCCCATTGTACCGAGGCTGTAGGGGCGTTTGCTGCATTGGTTCTGCTGGTGGAACTGAAAAGCAGTTTCTCTCTCACCTGAAATCACATAGAGCTGCATTTCCAGCAACAGCGTTATGAGGATCTGGAACATCTTCTCAGATGGATCTGAAAGAAAAGTAGGATTGCACCAGAACTTGCCACCAGAACTTGCCACTGTCTTCTCCTGCTGAGCTGGATTAGTGCCATGCTAGCCTTCAAAGCCTATCACAGCTAAAGACAAGCAAAAAAAAAAACCATAAAACGCTAGACTACCACTAGAATCAAGGAAAATACTGGTTAAAACAACCCATGCATATGCATGGAGTATGCACCACTGACCTGTGGCAATGAAGGGAAAGAAAACATTCCCACGACTTCACCCGTGAGGCGTTCAGGATCTGTAGCTTGCAGGCAGTCTTGGCCAGCCTGACAGGGCTCTGAGAGCTTCACTCAGCCTCACACTGAAACTCTGACAGCTTCATAAACATGCACAAGCAGACTTTTTAGGTGTTAGTGCAGACAGTTACCTAGTTTACAAGATCACTAACCCTGATTTTGTTTCAACTCTGCTTTGCATACTTTTTTGAGGATACTTATTATCTGAGCTCTTTAATGTCAAGATCAGCAGATACCTGGAGCTTATTGTGAAGCATTGGAAATCTTGGGGTAGGTAAATTATAGTCTGCTTCAGGGTAGATTGGGTTTTAACACTTAGTGCTGCTAATTCTTTCACTTTGCACATGGCCACACCTGACATGTGCAAAGTACCTTGTATGCCTGACAGTTAACCAACAGCCCTGAAATAATGCAAAGGCAGAAAGTCCAGTTTTAGAGTATTTTCCTCTTCTAGTAACAACAGAATTATTGCTTGTACTTTTGTACACAGATCAGCATACCTAAAAAGCAAAAAATACCCCAAAACCCAGGGACGACAATTGTAACAAAACTAATGAGATAATAGGTAAGAAGGAAGAATTACTTTGAATCAAACATGCTAACATATAGTATAATCTGAAAGATTAGTGAAGGAGATCCAGAAATAAGCATAAGGAAGTAAAGAAGAGAGGAAGAAATTTTAGACTTCTCCAGAACTAGATTTACTGGAGAGGGTTTTTAATTTTACTTCCCCATTCATTTGGGGCTCAGCTTGAAACATTTTGGCTGTGATTTTCTTAGGTGCTGCATTTTTCTGATTGCTTCTGCCTTTCACCTCTCAGTACTTCAGAACGTCAGGCTCAAGCTTTATCAAAGTTAGCAGCCAAAGTTAGAGGACTTTTGCTGGAAATTTAGGCCTTAATCTTTTGATGTCACAGCTAAAGGTGACCTTTATGTCGCCATAAAGGTGGATATGCAAACTACAGTAAGCTAACTTATTGCATGTAAATGAAGCTAACTACGTTTATGAGAGGACTGACTGAGATGACACTACCTAATGTGTGATAAATTGTAATTACTTTAGCTGTATAAGAAGCTAATAAACAACATTAGCATCAACACATGCATTTATTGGATGCAGAAACAAGGATTCTGTACTGCCCTGACAGGTGGGTTGTTTCACTCATTATGTAGTGACCATAGTGTTTCACAGTTAATAGTATAAAGATATTTAATGTCTTTAGTCTCCTGCTATGCTCGCTTCTCCACACAGCCTAAACAGGTGGACATACAGGGAATAACTGAATGAAGAATGGAACAGTATTTCACATCAATGTTTAGATCCCTGGATTAGCCTCATGTGGGACATTTGAGGTGATCTGCTCTATTTTTATAGCTCAGGGTACTTTGAGGGTGCAGAGCATGTGTCTTGCATAACATAGGAGGTGGGACTTCTTAAAATATACATATTACCGAGAGTAAAAGGACAGAACAAAAATAAGGGGATACATAATGAAATCTCTAGCAGAAAAGAATCATAATTATTAAATACCAAATAAGAGTAAATCTTGCCTGAACCAGGTGGATCAGTGTGAGAAGAACATGACACATACCATAAATAAGTAGAAGAACCAAACAAGGAAATGTTTTAACTTGTGATACTGAAAGCAGAGTCATGGGATGCCTGTGGAGATCAGCAGGGATCTGTATTAGAAGGGTGAAGGAACTATCAGCAAGGAGCTGCGTTAGAAACCATCCTTCTTTATTTCCCTGATCTTACTAGTGGACATCAACCTGTCGCACAACCTCAGTGCAGTCTACCCTTGCAACTGAATCACGTGGCTCTGCCAGGCATCCTGATGAGTTTCCATAAAGAAGGCCTGCACGAGCATCTGGAAGGTGACTTGCAGGACCAACTGTTCATGCACTTACAGAATATCCCTCATATTCTCACTGTCTTTTGCAAAGCATATGCCATGCCCCGCTGGGCAGTAGCCTGTGTACACAACAATCCCAACAACTTTGTGCACAGCCCTGTCTCTTTTTCCCTTTAATAAAAGGCCATTTCTAGAGCATATTCATCATCTGTCTGATACAACTTCATAGGGATATAACAAAGGAACACTGCACCGTTAGATCAAGACCTGGTGGTTCAGGAATTGAAATCCCTATCTGAGAACATGAGGAAGTGGCATGACATTTCAACAGCAATAGGGATCCTGTCAGTAAACGAATTTCCCGGACCAACCTGCAGAAAAAAAAAGCAAGTTTTCACACAGTGCTGTGTGATTATGAAAATGAAGCTGAAAAAACCTTTGAGGGTTGCTGTAACGAGGGTTCATAGCCTCTGACATGTAAAAACCGTCATGGCTTTTTATGAGTTGTAACAGTTCCAATGAGGATGTAGGACCCAAGATTAAAAATTTGAATGGGATCAATGAAAACAAAGGCATTACAATATGAAAGGAAAAAGGAAGGAATATAGTCTTCACTTTTTATGCAGCTTTTATATTTTACTGAAAGCACTAAGTTGAAACCCATACATGACTCTCTTTAGCCTAAAAGGAGCACATTCTGATAAGTTCTCTCAGTGAATGCTGAGTGAAATCTAGAGGACAATGATAATAAATTGTTAAAACTCCAACACAGGTCAAAACTACACTGTGTATAGTTTTCCTCCTTTCAATTCAGTTGGTCATGTGTATGACTTTAGTCCTGGCTCCAGCTCACATACCTACAGGGATTATAACACTCTTCTCCAAAAAAAATATTTTTTGGCCAATGAAACACACCAGTTCACATAAAATCTCAAGCGGTTTGCTGAAATTCTCCTGGTAAGGAGTGAGAAACATGTTTCTTGTTCACTCAGAAAATTTAGACTGGGCATTCCCATTTCAAACTGCACAAGCTGTATGCTCTAGGCCACAGTATTGGTTTCAACACATTATTCAATTTTTAACATTAAGTATAGAGTTAATTTAATTCTACAGAGAGAAGTGAAAAGGCGCTTGTCCTAACAGAGCTGCATGTTATAAAAATGGTCTTAGGAGGTAACCATTTCAGCTATTAAAATATTTGTATTCCAGTGAATGGATGATTAAGAACAGTAAACATTTAGCATTTACATAATGGCACTTAGCAGCAGTAAGCAAGGGAAGTTTCGAAGACCAAGAGCATATATTCCACTAGAATAATCAGAACTGTTGGAAAATCTAAACAAGCTTCCAAGCACACCAGCTTTTCTCCAGGTTTAAAGCAGAAGACAAACACACACAGAAGTTCATGGTAATCACTCGGGCTTCTGTCTGAAGGATTAAAGGATTAAAGGACTAAGGAAAGAGTACTTGGTCCTTTTAAAGTAGGTGTAGTAGACAGACCCTTGTTTGCATTCTGTTTCCCTGCAGAACAAGTCAGCACACTGACAGCACTTGTGTTGTGATCATGCTCAGTTTTAGCAGGCATAACACAGCTGTTCTCACAAAGTTCCTGGAAGAAATCAGGGACATTGCACTCCACAGCTGGGAGCCGGGAAGAGGACGGTAACCCCACCAGGCTGGGCAGGTGGCCTGTGTCCACCTCCACAGGAGCTGTCAAGCACATTTTAGCAAACGAGGTATCGCAGGTGATCTGAAAGACTGGTGGGGAATCCTGAGCTGACGAACTTTGGTATGGATTTGAAACAGCAACCTTGCTGTTGATTTGCTCATTCCTACAGTCACCATTTCTGCTCTGTGGCTGACATACTCAGCAACATTACAGAGATCAGCCCAGATCAGTCTTTTCCTACTCCCTCTCCTTCCACAGCCTTTGCATTGTTGTACTACAAATGGAGTGCCAGCACAAAGCAAAGCCCAGAAAGACAAACTCATCTGGACGCCAGAAGCAATCAAGCTGTGTTAACATGTCATCCTACTCAGCTCCTTTTGATTTATAGAAAGCAGCAAAGCAATACCAGGCTAATGTGACTGTACTGTTTCTCATGCCTGAACTAGTTTGTTTTGGTGTAATTCAGATCTTCCTGCATGAAACTTTAATGCTTACTTTGCTGGAAAACAGACTGTCTTCTCATGCGCCAATGTCCACTGCAAAAGACTGAGGGGTCCCAGTCACTGTTTGCTTTCTTTGTCTTTCTCTATTACTGAAACTCCTTTATCTTCTGTGCATCTTGCGGTTTCAAGAGCTTTCTTCCAACACTCTCACGTGTGCAAAAAGACACAATCTTCAACCTCCTTGTGAAACAACTAAACTGATTTTCCTTTCAGTGAAGAATCCAGTTAGAAAAAAAAAAACAACTTAAAAAATCCTAGGTCAAACAGAAAACAACATAAAAAACCAACATAAAATATACAAAAAATAAAAAATGTACAAAATAAAGAACAAAAAGCCAGCATTAGATCCTCATACAAACTACACCTGTTCTGTTCTTCACCATCAGAAAGAAGGTATTTTGTTACCATTTCAGGGATTTTATAAGAAAGCTAGCGATGCATACTAACATTCATTCAAAGTCTGTTTCTCAGGCCCTGCTTCAGTGTGTCTTGTGGACCTTCTCTCCAACCCACCTCACCCACACTCCCCCTCACCTGCTGTTCCTTCTCTGCTGCTACACCCTCATTGCAGTCCCTGGTTGCCCACCTCCCTATGTGATCAATCTTCTGTCGGGTCCATCGTTGTATATCTGATATTCACATCACCTTGGGCAGCCTGTTTGCATTGTTTCAGTCTGCTCTCTGCCCCCCCTTCGGCTTCCAAGTGAAGAGATATCGTTTCTCACTTCCTTCTTTGCTCGCCCTTGCTGCGAATTTTCACTCTCCCTGCCTTGTTTAACTGTCACCTGTTCTATCTATTTCACTCTTGCTTTTTTTTGTTCAACATCAGAAACAAAAATTCTAATACAACCTCCAGTATTTTTTTTTTGCATGGTTGTTAGGATGAGATTGGGTTTAATTTTGTTACAGACGATGTCATTAACTACATTCAAAATGCAGCTATGTATCCTAAAAAACACATGCCTTTCAGCTCCTAGCAACAGCACAGAACAATACAGGCTAACAGTTTGGCGTGAAACACTGCATACCTCTAGCTTCTACAGAAAGAAAGACTTTTCAGAGAAGTACAATAAATTCTCCTCTTTCTAGCCTGCACTCCTCCTGGGAATGCAAAGGCTGAAAGCCCACAGACTTGCTGTTCAATCAAAACAACCTACCATCTGCAGGCAGGGGCTTAATAACAACCAAGAAAAAGTAAGCAGGAACATATAGATACAAATATATGCAGATATATTTTTTTTCTTCTTAGAACTCTTCCCTGAAATTCGTAATGAAAGATTTTACAAACAGCAAGAGCCCAATGCATAAGCTGAAGATGCTCGTTGGCATCACTCTTCTGCCTTCACCTGTGACAGATGGAGTCATGAGACAGGTTCAGCTTCTAAAACTCTTCATTCCTCAGGATTTGAATTTATAAGAACCTGTGTTTTAGGATCTGGGACTCATCCAATCTCTGGTTCAGAGTCAGAGTCTACTCCCTATAAATAATTTGAAAATAAACTTAATTTAAGGAAATCTTAAGAAAGCAGGAAAAAAAATCTGCAATCCGTCAGTCAGAAATACAGTAAATATCAATTTGCATTTTAGCAGAGTTATACTTACCTCAGGTCTTTATGCAGTCATTGGAAGGATCAGATTCATACAACAGCTACAGTTTTCCAAGTTTTACAAAGTAGCTCTACCCTACTTGCATGACAGCAGCAACTACCAACTCTCGTGATCAGTTTAAAACATGCACCAATAGCACAGCTTATAGGCTGATCCTCTTCAGGCTTTATGTCACAAAACAAGCGGCTGTCTTAAAAGGAAACCACCAAGTTTCTTAGGAATTTGTGAGCAGTTCCAGTTTCACTTTCGGTGTTCCATTCTGAATGTACTCTGAGTGCAGTGCTCTGTATTGCACAGAACATGCATTCAAATAAATTTATTCAAAGCATTCTGTACAATTTATATGCTCAAATTTTGCTTTTAATTACACTTATAATTTTTTGCTGAATTTATACCCATTTAGAGCAATATACAGCCTTGCCATCTGAACTTGCATTTACTAGGACCATTCTGCATTCATGAAACTGTCAAGTTACATTTTCTTAATTTTCATCATACTGATTTTGCAAGAGTCCCTCGAGAGATTACTAACATTTGCAGAACACATTTCCTGATAATTTTCATCTATATCCATATTACAAAAAAAAAAAAGAAAAAGAAAGTAGTCAAACACTGATGCCCAGCAAGGTTGTGAGTCTCCATCCTTGCAAATACACCAAACAATTGGATTTAAGTTGGCCCTGCTTTGGGTGGAAGGTTGGACTGGGTGACTGCCAGAGCTCCTTTACAACATAAAGTATTCTATTTTCTTAAAAAAACTTACCAATGGATGTCTTTGTGCATTTTACTGTTACTAGGCACTACTTACTTCCATACTGCAGTTTATCACTCTGTCTTCTAATTTATGACAACATCATGAGTGGGAGAACATTAAAGGGGATACAGTGGTCTCTCCCCAGGTTTCTCGGATGCATTAGTGCTGCAGGTAGGACACACACAGCTTCTGTTTCCTTTAATTCCCCATCACTTGGAAGAATTGTGCTTCTGCTCTCCACACAATAATGGCTGTGGCTTTAGTCCCCTTCGAGCACAAGTGTTATGAGGAGAGGCTGAGGGAGCTGGGGTTGTTCAGCCTGGAGAAGAGGAGGCTGAGTGGAGACCTTATTGCTCTCTACAACTACCTGAAAGGAGGGTGTAGAGAGGCAGGGGTTGGTCTCTTCTCCCAAGTAACAGGCGACAGGACGAGAGGAAATGGCCTCAAGTTACACCAGGGGAGGTTCAGGCTGGATATTAGGAAATTTTTTTTCATCAAAAGGGTTATCAGACATTGGAATGGGCTGCCCAGGGAGGTGGTTGAGGCCCCATCCCTGGAGGTGTTCAAAAGACGGGGTGATGTAGTGCTGGGAGATATGGTTTAGTGATGGTGTTGCTTTTTGTTTGTTGTGGGGGTGTCTATTTTTGTCAAAATTAGGTTGACGGTTGGACAAGATGATCTTTAAGGTCCCTTCCAACCTAGAATATTCTGTGATTCTGTAAATCCTGGCTGTTTTGGGACGATGTATGATGGTGGCCTGCCTCACAGTTCCAGTCTGATTCAGATTGTGAAATCATATCTCCTGCTGCCTGGTGCAGAGCAATCCATCTCAACAAAACCACTGTTATACTACTTTTCATTTGTTTGTTTGTTTTTCTGTAAACTTTTCCTGCATAGCGCTGTCACATAAAGTAATTCCTGGGTAGCCTGCCCTTTTTCCAGAAAACCTCCAATCACCTCTGGGGCAGCTGTCAGAAGTCAATGGTTTAGATGATTCGACCCTTGAAGAAAAGAGAAAAGTCCCAGAGAGAAAAGGGCCAGAGTGGAGCTTGATCTATGATTTAAAATCAAAATCAAGTTTGCCTGATATTCTAACACTTTAAGTAAAAGCAAAGGGCAAAAGATGACAGCAAACTGGGGTCTGTGCTCTTTTTGTAGGTATGTGAGAGCGGGGGAATTTAATCTTCCTCAGACACTTTTTCCTGACTGATGCTTATGCCTACTTTTCTCTTCATTCCATCTTTACCCTCCACCTGCCACCAATTCTCAACGGCCTTGTTTGCTTTGCGGCCTTCCGCTCTAAGACAAATAGCCACTGAGGAATTCAAACACTGGCATTTGGGATGGCAGGGTTCAGCTACAGAACTTAAAAATACATTTATATGCCCTCATTTCATTATCTAACTCTTCTGATATACAGAACTCTCAGGAGTAGCTTACCTTAGGTAGACTGAGGTCGCAGTACTGATTAAGAGATGCACTTCTCTATCCTACTAAATAGTGTACCTTGCTGAGATGTATTAAACATAACTTTACATTAGCTAGATAGAATACTGCCAGCAGTGAAGCTCTGGGCTGAGGGCTGCATTCACATGTTTAGGACTGCACAACAGACTCATTTATTTTAAACTTAAAAATAAAACCTGAATCCAGTGAGATTCCAGATCTCCACTGCCTGTCCTTCGTGGGAGCCATTAGAGGGATGACAGGGGCATAGATACTATTCTGTACCCAAATCTTAGATATCTAAATTTCACAGAAAAAAAAACCCAAGTACTGCTAACACTATTTATTAAGTCAGAAAGACAAGGAAGAAACACAAGAAAAACAATATATCTTTTATTAAAAAAATATAATAGTGAATAGCATTGTAATAAATATTCTTCATCTGTGTATGACACCAAAAAAAAACCAACGCTATGCAACTAGCAAAATGTAACAAAGCAATAGTTTAAGAAATGGAATCCAGGAGCATGTTCCCTCAGCATTTCTTGAGGAATCACATGAGCATGCATTTCATGTCCTAGAAGTGAGAAGGTTCTCCTTCTTCTATTTCCATGATGAACAAAAAGGCAGTTCAAATGAAGAGCTGTTCTTCCTGAATGTCCAAAGAGTTGCATTATCCCCAAATGGTAAATCTGAAGAGTAATGAGCAGCAACCAAGTAGTCCCAGCTATATTGCAAGGAAATTAAATCCCCAAAATACTTTTCAGAGAAAGAAATCATGAAGCTCAGTATTATCTTATAATTTCCAAACTATAGTTACCAAGAGGGTTACAGCATCTTTTTCAAGGTTAGCAGTGAATATCTGGTACTTTAAGATCTACAGTAGGGACAGAAAATGCCCTATCTATATAGCATCTTGTCTTGTTGCACCCTTATCTTTTCTGAGGATCAAAGTATTCAAAAAAATCCTCAAAAGCTGGAATACAAAATCTCTGCAGGGAACCAAGAGCTCAAGAGGTTGGGAAAAACAAAACAAAACAAAAAAAAAGTTCAAATTCTAGAAGACTGCCTACTCAAGAACTAGCTATGAAATTCAGGATGGTCATAGACCTAAAGTGCTTTACCTTAAAGATATTTTTAATGAAATGAGTCTTTGAAAGTGCATGAACTTAAGAAAGCACAATCCTGGATATTTAAGCAAACACCTCTGTACTTGGTCACATATACAGAAGACTGAATTCAAGGACTTTTTATGCTATAATAATTCTATTAACTTCATCCCAGGTTTTTTTGAATTACAAGGATATGGAAGAAGACTGGCATTATAGAATAAAAACAAAAAATTAATGTCCCCTTTAATAGACACAATACAGAACATCTGAGCTGTCAAACCTTCAGCACAGAGGAAAAAATCTTCCCCTGCTTTCTCTAGGTCTTCTCGATTTGTATATCTGTAAAAAAAAGAATTATATGAAAAAATTACCAAATTACAAAATGATGACATCACAGAACATTTCATGGCTTTGGGACTCTTTCCTAGAACTTGGAGGTACCAAAAAAAAATTCCTTCATTATCAAAATTACAGATCTGAAATGAAATTAATAAAAAATGTCAAATAGGAAAAGAAGATGGTCATGGGAGGGAATAAAGCAGTAGACAGTTCAGACACACTGGCGGGAAGTGCTCTTTAGCAAATCCGGTGGAATTGCTGTGGCTTAGGTCCCTCATTCTGTTAAAATCTTTTAAAGTCTTTCAAATATATCCAGTGCTCTATCTGTTGGCATCCCCAGCAGCAAATCCCCAGGCCCTGACTCTTTTACTTGGAGATCTATACCTGCAGGATCTTTGTGTTTACACCAGTAAAGTGCAGCAGGGAGGGATTTGGGGTGTAATTAATAAGTACTTCAGAAGAGTGAAAGGAAAACTTCACTCTCTTGTTCCATACCACTGTATGTTTTAGAGATTTCAGAGATTTGGTCATTTATTTTCTTGCTTTGCTGAGACAGAATCTCTCAGCTTGAGACTTGCTTGAGCGGCCCTTATGGACTAAGGTCTCCCTCCCCATTGCCATCACCACTCCTTCAGTTGTGCTGGCACAGCTGTTTCTGTAGCAAAAGTCTGAGCTAGGGAAAAGACCAATTTGGGTTGTTATACATCTCCACATCCCGTTTTCCCTAGCATGGCTTTTCTTTTTATTTTTAAAACCAGATTAATTATTTTATATAAATCCCAGTACACAATGTGTTAGGATGGTGAGTTGTAGGACAGAGAACGGGAAGCTGCACTTCGTTTGAAAGCTCTGTCTATTGAAGCAAGGGACTAAATAAATCAGCCATGAGTCAAGGCTCTGATGATCCCAGATGATTCATGATGTCTGCAATTTGTTACTATTTTCCCCTTTATCGTTTATACTTACATTTCAGCTCTTCCTCTTCAAAAGAAGCATCTCTGTGGTCATGTGTATCCTTATCTTTTGACAGCTCTTTAAACAAACGACAAACATACAGATAGCAGTTTTTAACAAAGATTTACCACTATATGAAAAGTTTAATCTATGCTGACTGTTATCTCAGGCTGTCCAGTAACAATGTGACTTAAACGCAGATCAGGAGCAGAGATTAATCCCAAATGCTTTATCCATTCGGGCCAATCATTCTCAAGAGAGGTTTCTGTAGGAAAAACCCCAACTGCCAGTATGAACTAACTTTCAGACAGCAGTTTAATTTGAAGTGGTCTCCAAACAAAACCACACACCAAATTTAAAAAAACCACCAACCACGAGCCATTATGGCTAAAGGGTTTCAATCTCTTCTCTCCTGCTCTAAATATTAACTCTCTCCACTCCATCCTCCATTTCTGACTGTCATGGTGGCACTGGCCATTCACTGAGATTTGCTCATGGCAAATAGCATCAGAATCTCAACAGAAGGAAAAAGAAACTGTTAGGGAAGTTAAAGCTTCTTCCCGTGTTCCTCTCAGAAGGCCAAGCTGCCTGTCCTCAACATTGTGACAAAGACCCTCAGATGTACACTATTACACGGGAGAAGACACAGGATCATGCCAGTGTGGCTTAAATTGCAGCACAGGGTCTGTGCTGCATCCTGAGGTGTATGTTCCAGGGAATGTGTCCCCTCCTATCACAGACTTTCCAAAGCACAGCACACCACTATGTGCCTTTTCTTGTGCGTATCAGGATTGCACCTGCTTTCCTTCCATGTTTTCCTTTCATGAAGTCAACACAGCAATGAAAAAACCACTCTTCAATGTAATTTATAGTTGTTACATAAGTGAAAAATAGGAAGTAAAATGAAAGTTGATTGTAACTCTGCAATTGGTTGTCACCCTTACAAAGTAAATTCTCAAGCAATTATTTCCACAAGAAACACAATGAGCTAGATTTATGCTGTATGTACATACTTGCTATTGATGAACTGGCCACAAGTATTCTGTTGTTCTTTTTTGCTCTAGCTGAAAGAAAACAAGAGAGAAAAATCAAAAAGACGACAAAATACTCTACTCTAGATCTAATGGGTGCTTAAGCAGACTGGTGGGAAAGGCACACTTAGCATAGGGTAATCATCGGTTCTCAAAACACTGAATTTCTTCAAAGACTTTAAAATATATTCTTCAGTGTCCCAGTCTGTCAGTTTCCTTTCCAATTTCCTTTTCTCACTTCTAAGCCAGAACTCTGTCGGTACTGTACACTAAGATCACTGATAAACACTTGTTCAAATGGTTTTCCATTGTATATTTTCACTCAGTATTTGAACAGATTGGGAAAGAGGGAACAAGAAGGGGATCACCCTCTCAGTGCTTTTTGAGGGGAAAAAAAGCCCATATTCCAGGGAGGTTCCATTCTGGAAGAATCACTTGTCTAGTCACTTAGGACACCTTGGGTTTTAAAAGAAAAGCCTGTTGCTACTACTTTAGCTACCAAATCAACTTGGAGGCTGTCACACTTACACATATATATAACATTAGCACGATAGTCACATACATCACAACATGTATATACATTATCATGTATACACATTAAGCAATAAGCATTACGCAAGCAACCTAGGAAACTTCTGACCTTCACTGAAATCCCCAGAAGGGAATCTTCTGAGAAGTCAAGGAGTTTGCTCTCCTTTCTTTCACTTTCATGTTCTGCTCCTACTCCTATCATGTCCTAAGAACAAGTATATTCTTATATATGCAGCGTTATCTACCCCAGCCCTGCCTCCTGCAGTCTGCTAGCATCACCTGCAAGCCTGCCCAGCTTACAAACACTTTTTCCAGGACATGTTCCCATAGCACGGATACAGGAGATTCATCTGTGGCCAAAACAGTGAATATCCACATTTAGTTCTATCTTGTATTTATTTTATGGAAATTGAACATGAGTGCTCGGTGAAATGGATCGTTTTGTGTAATTTCCAGACAGAAATTAGGGTTGTTTCTGGTTTTCACTGTGGAAAAGAGAGCTGGGAAACAGGAAAACCAACAGTTCTGCTATACCACCTTGGAAAGTACACCTCTCTTAGCGTGGAAGCATGTGAGATACCACTTGAAAAGACAGTACAACTAGTTTTTGCATTAGTTCCATCTGAGTTCCTTGTTACCTACACACATTTACATCTCCTGTAAAATTCAGTATTTGCGAGAGGACCATTTAGTTAACTATCATATTCTGATTTTTTTGAGCATTTATGGTAATAATTTACAGAGTTATACCACTATAATATTATAATGCTAAGAATACTGGTCAGCTTGTACTTTTTCTCTGCAGACAACTTGACTAAAATAAAATTCAAGAAGTTATTTGAAAAAAAAGAGAAGTCACTATGTATCAGCTAAAAAAAGCCACAAATTTGGATTTTTTTTTATCCAAAAATTTTTCTTTTTAAAAAAAATTTTTTGGATCCACAAGCCAGAATGTTCAGCAAAACCACTTTCCTTTCAACATTTTCAAATGAGTCTTGTGAATGTTCTGAGATCAGCAGGACTTTATTGTATCTGCTAAAATAAAAAGTACCCCTGAATATCAAATGCTCAAACAGACTTACCTTCTGTCCAAGGGAAAAAAAAACCCACAACCACCAAAAAAAAAAAAAAAAAAAAAACAGCTACTCCCCACCTCCCCTCCTGCTGCTCCGAGAGTGATATCCTCTGGCAGGGACACAGAATCACAGAATCACCATGGCTGGAAGGGACCTCTGAGATCATCAAGTTCAACCTTAAAAAAAAAGGAAAAAAAAACCCCAAACCCCCAAAAAAAAAAAAAAAAAAGTAACTACTTATTTCAGGTTAAGCAACACATTTCAGACATTTTTTCTTTGATTTCAGGGCAAACTGTATTCTTTTCATGCTTAGATACCCTAAAACTTTCTCCAAGATTTTATTTTGTTTGCTAGCAAGTGAAAACAAATTACCACCACTGCTTTAGCTCTTCAGCGTAATGTGATGCTGAAAATGTCCAGGTCAAGTCGTTGAAGTGAACTGAAAAAAGCTCAAAACTTAACAAGGGAATGAACCAAGTGGTATGAAGCCACAGTGGGAATATTTCTTCTTGTGAAAAAAAAATGTTTCAGACTCAAACCTGTATCACCTCATATGTAGTCCAATGTTTTTATGTTGTTTTAACCAGAATAAAGATATACATACAATTAGACCACTTTAAAAAAAAAGGCACTCACAGTTCAGTGAAATTTCTCAGCAAATGCAGGGAAAAAAACCTCTAAAAACCCTTTTATTATCTCATTCCACCTCTGCAAGGATGAATTAACAGAGCAGATTGATCGTTAAGAGAGATGATACACTAAAATAAAAAATTTTAATACCTTTTTTTATGTAGAGCATAAATAGAAGCACTGATCCAACCAAAACAGTCACAATGAGAATTGCTCCAACAAAGCGTCTGCTCTCAGTCCACGGAACACTATCAGATGAATCTTCGAGAAAAGCAAAAACAAGTTAGGGAAAGACATTATGTAATTGCAGAAGCTTCTCCCTTTTCCTTTCACTGTCACATTATTTTCACTATCAGCAGTTCAGACATCATAATAGCATTTCAGATTTTGTCTAAGGTCAGGTCCTGATGGTGCTCTTCACCATATCTCATTATCCCAATAAAGGAAAAAAAAAAAAAAAAGATAGAGCATATTCATATTTGCTTCCTGCATTCCATGTGATAGTACCTTTGATTCCCGTCACAAATCCTGCTTCTCAGCAGGATACAAAGTGTGACATCTATATTAGTTTCCCATCAGGAAAGAGCTCTTTGAGAAAGAGGACAGAGAGTCCCTTTCATCTGGTAAAGCTCTGAGTGCAAAGGGTAAGTGGCCTCCTTGACTCCCAGAGTCATTTCTTGTTAAAACCAAACTTGCCCGGTCACCACTCATTCAAAGGATGACTTGGCTTTCTCACTCTCAGCTGTTTGTTTCCACCCCTTGTCAGTCCCAAAAAGTGTGCCAGCAGAGGCATTTTTAAAACTGCACAGTGAACAGGACCAAGAAAATGACCTGAGGAAGTAACCATCTGATAAACAGAAATGTTATTTTTGAGTTAGATCAGTGTGGTTGAAAGCTTGTGCAATCATTTCAAGGCACAATGCAAAAATTTAAAGAGTAAGCGAAAGTAAAAGCAATAGGGATGGTGCCCAGGTAAAAAGTCTAACAAGAAATTGTATTAGTCTTCTCCATTCATGCATCTTCCTTCAATCCAGTCTTTACGAGAAAAAAAACTGCTTTCAATTTGTTAAATTTAAATATGTTCAAGGCAAAGGCTGTAGTGGCAGGAAAAGATCATATTGTTCATATTTGACAGTTATCATCAGCAAAACAGAACGTTCTTGGAAAGTGTTTTTAATTTATACGGGAGGCTTTCCTTCCTTGGCTCTGAGCTATATGCTTTTCAAAAATGGAACTTCTTTTAACTCACAGACTCAATTTTCACTTAACTGTAGGTCATGTAAAATTCCTGTCCTTGAATTCTCTCCACACATGCACGACGAATAAGTTAGTAGGTGGAAGTGTATTCTAATAGCAAAACTTAACAACACAGGTACTTCTTTTTAGCCTTTTCAAAATGAGATAGGAAAGAGAAACAAATCTGATGGCTGAAACAAATGGCTGATTCAACTGGAACAAGGTGACATCGTACCTTGAAGTGTAATTACATAAATTAAATTTAGAAATGTTACCTGCTATGCGTAAAATGGCAGATGTATTCTCTTGCAGCTCTTTATTCCAGAATATACAGTAAAAAATCTCATCCGTCCTACTTTTGATTGTAAGGGTACTTGTCACACGATACAGCTGGTCACTTCCAGTTTTGTAACTTGTGTTTGCCTTATCGGTCAAATCTTCATATTCTCTGTTTTGCCATATCACTTCAGCCTGTGGGTATCCTTCTGACTGACATGTCAACTTCCATTTGTTGTCTCCTGTGCTCACCACTCTTTGGGTTATAGTTCTATAAGGAGCTAAACAAATTGAAAAAAATTATTACTAGTAGGAAGCTAGCAGAAAAGCATAAATTAGCAAGAGACCTTTTCTTTACCCCCTAGCCCTGCGTCACGTTTCTGTACGTCAGCTTGGATTTTGTAAATCACAGTCTTGACAGGAAAAGTAAATATAACTATTGTGTCCCTCCATAGTAACTAGAGGTACAGGATTTATTACAATTTGAATGCTGCTTAGAAAAGTGCATTTGCTTTCTGGTCTTTGTCCTGTCTAAATGGTTTTGCAACACTATTTCTCATGCGTCATTATGGGAAATAAAGAACAGAAAATGGGTTCAACCTAGACAGAAACACAAAGCAATCCAGCTGTGCAAGGCCCGTGAGGCGGTTCCTGTCTCCAGAAAGATTTCTTTAAAATGCTAACCCGGATATATGTCGCCTCAGGGACTCCTCTGAAATCTTTTAACAGTACCAGACAGCATTGAACCTCCTGCAGTAGCGCACTCACCCTTAACTTTGAGATTAATTGTCTTGTAGTCGGCTCCCCCATAGCCAATGACACAGCGGTAAAACCCTGCGTCTCTGAGCTTCACATCAGTGATCTGAAGGAGAGACTGTCCCAAGTTCAGATTCTCTTTCAACAATTTAATTCTCCCCCTAAAGTCACTGTGCTGGCTTTGGAAGTCTTCCTCTCCTTTGAGAAGTACATACACCTGCTTCTTTAACTCATCATTCTTTTCCCAGCTGACACTTAAATCTCTAAACTTTAATTTCCCATTCACTGGAAACGTGCATTCCATGGTCACGTTGTTCCCATGTTCCACAGTGTACAATGTCTGGGGAGCTTCAACTGTGAACAAAGCTGAAAAACAAAATTTTCCAATTACAAGCCTAATCTTCAAAATCACGTTTTACCATATACATGGGACATTTTACGGATCAAAAGTATCTGCCCTGTTCAGAGAAGTTAAACATTTTTATGAGCACTTGCCCAAATTTTGGACAAACTGGGTTATTTATACGTGCAGACAGCTGCTTTGTGCACACACGCAATGTGACGCTGTCCTAAAAATAGGCAAGTGTGTGTGTGCACGTCTCCTCAGCTGTTGCTTTCAGAACACTGCCACCATAACGGACAATTGCTAGTGCTTCAGATGGGAAAGGTATGTTTACAGAAACGTCAATTGTTTTTACACACAACGTTAAAGAATACATGAAATTCCCAGATTTGACAGTGCCACTAAAAATTTTCGTGCAAGGCAAATGGTGCCTTGTCTGAAATGGTGTCCACGCCAAAACACTGACAGGGATTTTCACCTGGCCCCTTATCAAAACACACATATCTAGTTTAATGTAAAAGCATGCTGAGACCCTTTTATTTAAAACATTAAGGAAAAAACCTCCAAATGCTAGCACCTGAAGGAAAACAGAAATTAATAGTTCTGTGCTTATACAATGGAAAGGAAACATATTTAAACACTTCTACTGCTTCTTACAACTCAGCTTCTTACCATTTAGGAAATCCCAGTAGAATAAAAACATATACAAAAGCAAAGCCTTCTCCATGATGTAGATAGAACCTAAAATGATAAAATAATAGAGGAATATAAGTATCTGCTCATTTTTCAACTTGGACTGTAAAATACATTTTGTAGTCGCTCCACACAAAGAACAGGGCAGAAGGCACTGAATTCCACTGTAGCCAAAACCGTGACAAAATTGCACCTTTAACTGCAGGAGACGATCAAGCGGAAAGCTTCCCGCATGGGTACAGGAAGAACATCTGATTTTATTTGCTTTAAATATTTGTCCTTCATTACAGAAAAATACATGCTTTATTACTATCTGCCAAATAGTCAATAAACAATCCCAAATACGCAATTGTTCCCCTAGATTGTAGCAGGGAGTATTGCTCCTGCCTGGAGGAGAATGGAGGAGTTTTCTACAGACGTTCAGTGGAAGGAATGGAACTTAGTTCTTCCCCACCTGTTTCCCTGACTTTAACACACTGTGAACATACCCTGTTTTATAACACCTGGCCTCATAGTACTTGTCACGGGGTTCATGAAGTTACGTATATTATGAACAGAATACATGTGGTAATTAATCACTTAACGGGCATTTACAAAATAGTGCCTTCGTGAAACAGTGCCAAAAACAGTCAGCCTACAAACAAAATCTGTTTCTTTAATTTCCACTGCTCCACCTCTGAACACATAAGTTATTTCCATTTTCTGACAGAAGTTTTTCCACTCTTTATTGACATAGCTTTTATACTCCTGCACAACACTGTACCATTATAAAACGCTGATTAATGTCAAGTCACACGCTTAACCTTCACACACCCACTGCACTTACTAAGTGTGTATTTTAAGTCATGGGAATACTAGTATCAAGCACCACCATCATTTTTCAAGTTGCTCTCAAGAAAAATTCAAATTCACTGTAATTGAAGCCTTTCATGAGCATAGAGAACTGTAGAATTTTATCTAAATAACGTCCTGCATTTGGACACCCAAACAGCCACAAAAGTAAAGAAAGATTGCCTTCAACTGTTTTCTAGTGGTAATTTCAGCATTTGCATCAGAAATTAGGCAACTGTAATACCCGTCACTCTTCGTAACTGATGAGATTCTATCCAGACTGCAACTCTTACCATTTCTGGTAAAATGTTTTGTCTTCCTTCCTCTAGTTGCCAACTTTAAGATGTTAATAAAGTAACAAGATTAAGCAGAGTGACAAGAGTAACTCCACTGCCCGACTGCTGCTGCCCGATCCCAATAGCAGGTTTGCAGAAGGTAACACAGATGGCACGGAGAAAGGGAGTCAATCTAATACTTTGTTAGGCAGGCACGAGCAATAACAGAAGGATGTTCTGCTAACAGGGACAAGAAAATGCAAGCAAGATCCTCAGGGTGAAAGCTCCGTTTCATTGGTAAATAAATCCCAGGCTTCTCAATGTAGTTAGGTACCCAATTCATCCCTTAGCCACAAGAGACGCTCTCAAAATAACTCACAAACCACTGCCTAATCCTGTGGGTACCTAGGAGTGTGAGAGTACCTCCTTCATGATGCCACTGCCTGAGTAACAAACAGTCCAGGCCACCAACTGAGCTCCAGAGTAAAGCTGCTCCAACAAGACAGAGGCATACCCATCTCACAAGTCTACTCGGATCAGGCGTACTCTAGAGGCAAGCCTGCAGAAGAGCCAGCCACTGACACCCATGAGCGTAGGTGAGCACCTCTCTGCACTCCCCACAGCTGGAATGACCACAGTTGTAGCACACTCAGCCCCAAAATACTTCCTACTTTTTTTAAAGTGTCTGAGGGACTGCTCAAAACAAGTAATAGCACGTGCACTCCAGTCACAGAAAGATACCCGCACCCATGCATGCAACCCATACCCACTTTTTTTTTTTCAGGAAGTCTGAATGTTGGTATGAACTCCAGAAGCAGTGTTCTGTTAACTCATGGAAGATGGATGACAAGTAAGCTTTTACAGTTCCAAGACCCATGCTTGTGTCCTGCAATTGCTGAACTTTAATTTACATGCTTTCTCCCACTGTGCAGGAAAACAAGCCTTACTACACACAAAAGAAGTTAAGACTATTACTTACGAAATTCCTCAAGACTCAAAAAGTCTGCTGCTGCGCTCAATTTTTCACTTTCATAGAGAAAAAAAAGTTGGTCCGGGTCAAATCCAGAAGCATGTGAAAAAACCTGCTGCAATGACCGTTACAGACCCTTATCCTGTTCCACCTTGAGCAGAAGGATCCCCTGGCTGGATCAGTTGAAGCAGCTGGAGACCTAGATGCCAATCAAAGTTTTTTACCAAAGCTGCAGTCTTCTCACTATTTTTCTTACAGAACCTACCACAATGCCTCTTCTCTCCTCCTGCCGGTTTCTGAAATCTATGGCAAACACAGTTTTACAAAAGCTAAAAGGTATTCACTGTGCACAACGCTCTTCTGTGTTGCTGCTTTATGCTTCCTTCCCAATCAAATGAAGAAGACAGAAAAACCAGAACTGTTTGCCCAGTAGCGACAGAACTTAAATGTTGATGTAACTCCACCTACTTCTTGAGGAAACTTCCCCAATATCTGAAAATTCCCCACTAGGGAAAATTCTCTATTGCTAACAGTGGTTCCCTGTAACCAGAGACAGAAATGTTGGGAAAATTAGCACATAAAATGCCACAGGCATTTTAAGAAACATGCATCTGATCAAAGCTGTGTCATCAACAGTCCTTGGAACACCAGTCGCAAGAAGTCATCCTTTACCCAAACCAGGGTCCCTACTGCACTCCTCTCAAGCGGTGCCAAACAGCTGCTGACAATGACTGGAAAATGCTAGACAACTTACTCATGTCTGCAAAAGTCGTAACAAGGAATAATGGAAAGCATTGCCTACCTCTTTCTGGTAAGAGCAGATATTCTCTGTTTAAGATTTGAACCCAGCGAAGGCCCCGTGCCTTACCACTGTGTAGTGCAAGAAGAGTTGTCAAGTTTTAGCAAAAAAATAAAGAGTGCTGTCTTTTTCTTGATTTTAGAAGTGAGTCAAGGCAGAAGAAAAAAAAAATCAAACCCAAGTGTTAGAAGCTAAAGGATGTACTCACATTAACTTGCAGACTGTAGAGGGATAAGCTGGTTAACAGTATGACATACAACCTTAAACATACATTTCAGAGTAAGTTCACTCACTTACGTTGTCTTTGCATATCTCAAGAAAGGGCTGAGGTTCTCGGAAGAGTTAATATACTCTGACCACTTAAATGACCACTTAAAAGTTTTCAGGAGATATTTTCTTCTTTCCACTTGACAGTCCACCCACAGTATCTGTCATGGAAGCAAAAAAAAAAACCCGATAAACAAGACTGTTAAAGAGCTAACCTTTTTACTTGATATGTGGGAGTTATGTAGAGCCAACGGTATATGAAACAGCTGAATGTACGACTTGTGTTCGAATAACCTGAAACTGTGTTAGGAGGTTGAGGGGGTGGATTTCCACAATAGGTGAGACCAATGAAGGTTAATTTCCACTGATTACTTCTGTCCTTAAAAACAGGTTTAATGACATTTTCTCAGAAAAGAAAAAAAGGTGAACCAAAAAGGAAACGAAAACAAACTTGTAAAATACTGACTGTGAGACCACAGAAGCCATTGATGTCGCTAGCTTTCAGTGTTATGAACATAGTTTCCTCTTTTTCGTTGCTTGCCTTTAGATCACAGGGTTGCTTTTTCCATGTGAGTATTTAGTAGCAAATCAAAGACCAGGACAGGTTTTTTTTTGGTTTGGGGTTGTTTGTTTTTTTGTTTTTAATTATATATATTCTGTCATATTGTTATATATATTTTGTCATAGAGATATATCTATAGACACAGACATACATTCTACATACACACACACATTTTACAGCACAGTTACATCCTGTGGCTGGTGGTTTTTCATTTGTCTGTTTGCTTGTTTGGTTCGACCCCCTCTCTGCAACAAGTTTTCCAGAGGAACACCTGGGACTGGCCTGTCACCGGGTGCTTCCTAACAAAGCCTATATGACCTGGCTTGCCTGCAGGCAGACATCCCCCCGGGAAAACAGGGGGGCGGCGGGGCAGGACGGGGGTCCCCGCGTAACCCTCCCGGGACCACCCGCCGCCGGCAGCCCCGCACCGGGATGAGCTCCGGGACCAACCAGGAGGCTCCCGGGGGCCGCGGACAAACACCGGCTCCCTCCCGGCTGGTGGTGGGGCAGAGACCC
>NW_015090986.1:2244780-2257947 GCF_001431845.1 Calidris pugnax | reverse complement strand
GGGGCGGGGCGGGAGCCCTGCCCGCCCCCACGGGTTGTGCCGGATGCGTGAGACCCCCCACCCCCGTCCCCGTCTGTCCCCGCTGCGGGCACGTCGTCCTCGTCGGAGGCGGCCCCGGGAAACTCTCCGGTCGGCGACCTTCCGCGGAAAGCCGGCCCCGAAAGCCCCCGGCGCCCGGCTGACGGACACGACGTTTCCCACCCATGGCTCCAGCCCCGGCGGGCCCGGGGAGACTTCCCGAGGGACCTGTCCGTTCCTGAAAGCAGAGGGGTTCCCGGGAAACAAAACCGAAAGCCGGCGGCGCCGCCGCTTCATGGTGAGGTCACCTCACGTCCCCCCTCTCCACCCCCGCACGGGATGGATTGCGTGGCCAAATCCATCCAGGTGGAGGAAAGGGGACGTCAAAGGACGGGATTCCCGGCTGATTACACAGCATCTGGGACATCCGTGAAGCCTGGGAGCTACGTGCAGCTTCTTCAGACAGAAAGAAGCAGCCCGACTTCATTTACATAACCATGTTCCCTGCCAATTAAAGGTCCTGCTGCGGGATGGCACTGAGTTGGGACTGTTTAGTATGAGGAAGAGGAGACTGAGGGGAGACCTCATCACTCTCTACAACTTCGTGAAAGGACACTGTAGAGAGGTTGGTGCTGGTCTCTTCTCACAGGTAATTAGTGACAGAACGAGAGGGAACGGCTTCAAGCTCCAACAGGGTAGGTTTAGATTGAACATTAGGAAGGAATTTTTCACCGAAAGAGTGATAGGGCATTGGAACAGGCTGCCCAGGGAGGGGGTGGAGTCACCATCCCTGGCTGTGTTTAAGGGCCGTTTAGATGCAGTGCTAAGGGACATGGTGTAGGGGAGGACTTTGTAGAGTAGGGGAGATGGTTGGACTCGATGATCCCAAGGGTCTCTTCCAACCTAGACGATTCTATGATTCTATGTACAGTCCCAGCAGTACACAGCTGCCCTGCTGTGAAAATGTGTGCTGTCTTATGACGCGTAAACCCAACAAGACCTCTGCCACAACTTTACCCAAAGAAAGCAACCCCAAACGTGAGAATATTACTGGGGACATTAATGAGGACATTAACCCACCAAGGAGCCACTGTTGTAAGAGTTTGCTAGCGAGTACATTCACGGGGTGGCACACAAAACAAATCCAGAGCTGTCACCTGCGGCAGCATGTGGATGGCAGAGATGTGTCCTGAAGGAGGGGGAAGGACACCCACCTCCCTGTGCTCTCTGTCCTGTGTTCCACCTGCAGTAGATAGTTAACATTTTTATGGGCCATAAATCAGCAGGTGGTTGAGAAGCCTGGATCCCTTCCTGGAAGCCACTGGGGTTTCTGTGGATACAGCCCATTTGGCTGGGGAGATGGTTGAGAAAGATGGGTTTCATTCACTGACCTGGGTTCAAACCTTCTGAAACAATAGAGCACGAGCCCCTCAGAAAGGAGGATGTGGAATGTTAGGTTATGCAATAAAAGCTCCTCCACACCCCCACAGAGAGGCAATGGCAGGTAAGAGCCCAAATAACACCCTGTCCCTGCTGCTCTCAGGCCCATCACAGGAGATACCAGCCCATCAGAGGCCCATCTCCACAAGCACAGAAGCTCCAAGGGAGGTAGGAAGTCAAATAAGAGACTCAGAGGAAGGGGCAGCCTGCCTGGGCTCCTCCCAGGGCTCTACCAGGAAAGCCTCACCCCAGTTCTGAAGGCACCAGGATGAGCCAGCACCACACCACCTTTCAGGCTGAGGGAGCTACTTCCTGGTGGTGTGCCTTGGGGTGCAGGGGAACAGCACTGTAGCACTGCATAGGGCTTACTAGGAGATGCTTAGGGGAGGAACCAAAGGTGGGAAAAGGAACAGATCCAAGTGATTTTGGGAGGAACAAGTGTGAGACAACAGAGGCGTAAGGTCATAAAAAGGACTGCTTGCATATAAATAGTTGCTGGTAAGGCACTTTTCTGGCTGTGCCCAGTTAGTGCAGTCTGTCCTCTCTTCTTGGCTTTCTGATTCTTTCCATGGGTGAGGGACTCTTTATTCAGGGTGCATGCCTGCCTGTATGGGAGTCTGAGTGCCAACAACTGGAGTCACACCATGGATCAGAGGATTCGTGTGTCCATGATGTGGCAACTAGAGACCATAGTGAGTGGACTTCAGTGCCAGCATCTGGACTGAGACCTTGGCTGTAGAGGACCCCATGTCTGTGGTGGCAGCAGCTGGAGGAGGTGCAGGTCTGAGTGCCAGCAGCTAGACTGGGACCTCAGGGGAGAGGGCCCCTGTGCCTGTGTAGTGGCCAGCTGAGGAGACCTGAGTGACACCAAGAGTCAGTCCCTGGGATGAGACCAGGGATCAAATGCCAATGTTTTGGGTGCTAGAGCAAGTGGGTGTGCAAGCATGAGTGTGGGCAAAGATCCAGCTGGATGAGCCAGTGAGTATGTGTGGTGGCCTGGGAGGCAGGGGGGTTGGAGGTCTTTAAAAGCAAGATCACAGGAAGAGCCAGGACCTTATCAGAGGGACCAAGGAAGTCCGAGCTGTTGGAGAGATTGTGGGGTCTGGGGAGTCTCTATGGGAGAGACCGACTGGTATGTGTCTCTAAGGGAGAGACTGTGGGGCTTTGGTCCTGGGGGAGCAAGAGAGTCCTGGCCAGCTCTGGGTGGGGTGAGTGGGGTTTATGTCAGTGTCAGCAACCGGAGAGGGGCTGCAGACCTCATGTCTTGATGCTAGACGGGGAGACAGGCACCCAGGGGCAGCTGGCAGGTGGACTGAATGCCTGAGCACAGCTGCAGAGGAACCCACCTTGTATGTACAAATGTTCCCCGCAGCAGAGAGGAACAGGATGAAGTTGTTGATGCAGTTTGTAAAAGTGCTCGCCCCTCTGTGTCATTCCACAGAAGTGGTGAATCACCATCCCTGGATGGCTCTAACTTACAACACAGCAGACAGGGAACAATCCAGCATGTTCCTGGAATGTGTGGAGGATAACTTCCTCATGCAGCTAATAAGTGAGCCGACCAGGGAAAGTGCTCTCCTAGACCTGCTCCTTGTAAACAGAGAAGAACTCATGGGAGAAGTTAAGGTTGGAGGCCGTTTAGGGCACAGTGACCATGAGATGACTGAGTTCTCCATCCTTGGAGAAACAAGGAGAAAGGCCACCAAAACTGCCACCTTAGACTTCCGGAGGGCAAACTTTAATCTGTTCAGAAGGTTGTTAGACGAAATCCCTTGGGAGGATGCCCTTAAGGATACAGGAGTCCAGGAAGGATGGACATACTTCAAAAAAGAAGTTTCAAAGGCAGGCTGTTCCCATGTGCCGAAAAACAAGTAGGCGGGGTAGGAGGCCAGCCTGGCTAAATAGGGATCTCTTGCTAGATCTCAAAAACAAAAAGAGAGTCTACAACCTCTGGAAGAGGGGGCAGACCTCTTATGAAGACTACAAAAATGTAGCAAAGCTATGCAGAGAGCAAATAAGGGGAGCCAAAGCGCAGCTAGAGCTCAACCTAGCTGCAACCGTTAAGGATAATAAAAAAGGTTTCTATAAATACATTAATAACAAAAGGAGGATTAGGGAAAATCTCCCTCCTTTATTGGATGCAGAGGGAAACTTAGTCACAAAGGATGAGGAAAAGGCTGAGGTGCTCAACACCTACTTCGCGTCAGTCTTTAGCAGTGGAACTAGCTGTTCCCTGGACACCCAGCCCCATGAGCTAGGAGATAGGGAGGGGAAGCAGAATGTGGGCATCACTGTTAAAGAGGGAGAGATCAGTGACCTGCTAAGCCGCTTGGATGCACACAAGTCTATGGGACCAGATGGGCTGCACCCAAGAGTGCTGAAAGAGTTGGCAGACGTGCTCGCCAAACCGCTCTCCATCATTTACAGGAAGTCATGGCTGACTGGGGAGGTCCCAATGGACTGGAGGGTGGCAAACGTAACACCCATTTACAAGAAAGACAAAAAGGAGGATCCAGGAAACTATAGACCTGTCAGCCTGACCTCGATACCAGGGAAGGTCATGGAACGGGTCATCTTAAATGCCATCAAAACCCACATAATGGGCAACCAAGGGATCAGGCCTAGTCAGCATGGATTTCTGGAAGGCAGGTCTTGCCAGACAAACCTGATCTGCTGCTATGACAAGAAAACCAGATTATTGGACGAGGGAAAGGCTGTCGATATAGTATACCTGGACTTCCAAAAAGCATTTGATACAGTCCCTCACACAAATGTAGTGGAAAAACTGGCTTCACACGGAGTGGATGAGCACACGATCTGCTGGACCAAGCACTGGCTGACTGGAAGGTCCCAAAGAGTGGTGCTCAATGGAATCAAATCCAGCTGGCGGCCGGTCACTAGTGGTGTGCCTCAGGGCTCAGTGTTGGGACCATTTCTGTTTAACATCTTTATTGATGATCTCGATAAGGACATAAGGTGTATCATCAGCAAGTTTGCAGATGACACCAAGTTAAGCAGGAGTGTTGACTCCCAGGAGGATAGGGAAGCTTTGCAAGAGGATCTAGATAGATTGGATCACTGGGCCAATGCCAATGGAATGAGTTTCAACAAGGGCAAGTGCAAGGTCCTGCACTTGGGCCACAATAACCCCCTGCAGCACTACAGGCTGGGGGAAGTGTGGCTGGAGCTGCCTGGAGGAAAGAGACCTGGGGGTTCTAATTGACAAACGGCTGAATATGAGCCGGCCGTGTGCCCAGGGGGGCAAGAAAGCCAATGGCATCCTGGCTTGTATCAAAAATAGTGTGACCAGCAGAAGTAGGGAGGTGATTGTGCCCCTGTACTCAGCACTGGTGAGGCCACACCTTGAGTATTGTGTCCAGTTTTGGGCACCTCAATACAAGAGAGATATCGAGGTGCTGGAGCGAGTGCAGAGGAGGGCAACGAAGCTGGCGAGGGGGCTGGAAAACAAATCGTATGAGGAGCGGCTGAGGGAGTTGGGGCTGTTTAGTATGAGGAAGAGGAGGCTGAGGGGAGACCTCATCACTCTCTACAACTACGTGAAAGGACTCCATAGAGAGGTTGGTGCTGGTCTCTTCTCACAGGTAATTAGTGACAGAACGAGAGGGAACGGCTTCAAGCTCCAACAGGGTAGGTTTAGATTGAACATTAGGAAGGAATTTTTCACCGAAAGAGTGATAGGGCATTGGAACAGGCTGCCCAGGGAGGTGGTGGAGTCACCATCCCTGGCTGTGTTTAAGGGCCGTTTAGATGCAGTGCTAAGGGACATGGTGTAGGGGAGGACTTTGTAGAGTAGGGTAGATGGTTGGACTCGATGATCCCAAGGGTCTCTTCCAACCTAGACGATTCTATGATTCTATGTTTCTATTCTATGAAAGCTTATGGCCTGCTGCGAGGAATGGAGACCGAGTACCCCAGGGCTAGGTGGGAACAACAGTTCCCTGGGACTGCAGGGGTTAGTGGTAGTAGTTACAGTGTATTGTAGCACGCTTAGCATGTGTAGCTTGTGTATTGGTCACATTTGCTATTTAATGAGCAGCCTTACACGCGTAAAACTGTTTTGTGGAGCTACAGACCGCAGGCCAAACAGGAGACCAGTGACTGAAGTTAGCACCGGCCTTTATGAAGCTGCCCTCATCACCAGAAGGGGTGAAAGGTGTACCCAGCTGACACAGACTACACAATGAGCACCTCTGGTTCTCCGGAATTCCCTCTAACATCCACAGGGACTGCTGTGGAAAGTAACCAGAGCCCATTGTCATACCAGCACCAGCCCCTGTGACCTCTGCATATACCCGAGAGGAGAGGGCAGCAGCCTCTACAAACTCTGCAAAGACAATCCAGGAGTGCCAGGGAACCTCCTTCAGGGTGTCGGGCATGATCTCATACTGAAGGGCTCTCTGAGGCTGACAAAACGTGTCAGTGTGAGAAGGGCAGTACGAACAAAAAACGAAATGTTAAACACTTCTCTATTCTTCAGTTTCTTATAGTGAAGAAAATGCTTTCTAGTAAACGCTAAATCAATTCCCACCAGAAAAGAAGAAGAGAATCAGATCATGGGAGCGGGCACTGCCTGGTTAGCATTTACAGCACTTGTGATGCAGGAATCCTTTACCAAATGGAAAACCAAAATGAGCAAATATGAGTCGACCTTATCATTATCCCTAGGAATTATTGAGTGGCAGCATATCTCTTCAGCAGCTTCTTCACCTTGAAGTCACGGGCTGAAACAGATCTATTCTACATGTTGCTATCCAGGGCACTCCTCTCAGTTGCAGATTTCACCACCTAAATTGACAGCGGATTCTGATTTTAAAAAATCAGGAATTCGATGAGTAGGAATCAAAATTACCCATCCAGTTTTGCCTTTGCAGGTAAAAAAAGAGGCCCACCAGTCATGGGAACTGGTGCCAGACATCAAGGTAATCAATACAACTAATTCAGCTAGTATTTTAATAAGATTTAAATTGTTTAGTAATGAACATGACAAGTGTAAATGGCACATTTACTTATACAGGTAGGTAGTGTACATAAAAATGTTATAAAACAACCACAAAACCAGATAAAACAGTCAGAAACCACCCTGAGAAGCCTCGTTCCAGTAAGAACAGATGAATGCAAAACCATTCCCAGAATGAAGAGGAAGCTTCTAGTTTAATAGCAGCTTTACTAAGCTGATAAATGCTTTAGTTAACTAAGAGGATTAGATAACATTGGGACTTCCCTTACTACAAACAAAAAATGCTGTGTCAAAGTCAAAGGTTTATATTCACATATGAATGTGCTTGGATTTTCAAAGTTCACATATCTATATATGCTCACGCACTTCCTTTTTTTCAAAAGTCGAATAGTTAAGAGGAAAACAAAAAACAAAAATCTTCAAGGATGTAATAATTTTTTGTCATTAACGTAAGACAGCAGAAATTTGGGGTTTTTGAACACTCACTCCCAAACAAAAATTAAGCAATTGTCACAAGTTAAAGAATTAATTACCTTGAGGTTAAAAAAGTCTTCTGGTCATTCATGTTTACAGTCAGCACACTTCTAGCCTACTCAGATAGATACACAATGGTAAAACCAGGAAAACAGTTTGCTAAAGACTACGAACTTAGGGCATTGATTTTTTCTTTTATATTTTATCTATTTATTTTATATTCTTTATTGATTTATCTTTTTCAAACTGTTTAATTATTTCGACTCAGCATCTTTAAACTTATAAGGTATTAAAAGTAAGCACTTGGTCTTCCATTTTGGGGAATATTGATGTATTTTGGAATTTACTTTTGTAATAATAATAAAATATCTTTTAAAATAATGGTAATTTATAATTATATTGTATTTTAATTAATTTTAATTAATTTAATTAATTATAATGAAGCTATATTTAAATATAATTAGAATTAATTTTGTAATAATAAAAAATAATCTTTACAGTTCAATGGAATCAATCAGGCAGACTGACACAGATGTAACCTTCTTTCCAAATATTCATTCTACAGGCTATCTCTAGCATGATTTGCTTCCTTCTTAATCTGGATTATCAAACTGAAGTAGATCATGAATTGTTTTACCCAAATCATTACGGTAAAGTTCAAACTGATTCACTGAAGTTCACTACACACAAAGCTAAGAGAAATAACTCTTTCTTGCTTTCAAAAATTTCTTCTGGCTGTTATTCTCTGTTCCTTTTTCTTTCTTGTAATGTAAAAATCACATCTGATTTATCCAATAAACATCTGCATTGGCACAAGTTACAGTTATTTCCTTTTTTAGGTTACTTCATTTTTTTCAGTTAAGTACCACAAACAAAATTTTTTAGATTTAATTATTTTTGGACGAACTATTTGTAGAGAAAATACATCTTATCTTTTAAATCTTTTAGAAAAGATGACAAGAACAAAGTAGATGTGACTGCCTGGCTAATGGCTGCCAGATTTGCATTACCACAAAATGCAATTTATGACTGCCCGTAGGCCTTCTGCGATGGCAGCAAACCCTCTAGCTTTCTGGACTAATGGGACACTGCCTGCCTTCAGAAATGACAACAATCCAGCAGCACTACGCAATACGTGATGTTGCCTGATTTTTTTTTTTCTTGTGGCCTCTGTATCATGACCTCACAGATGGGTGGTCAGGAGGTCGTAGCCTGGAGCAGTACTTGAACTTGATGTTCCAGCCTAGTTTTACAGTGCTGCACTCCACGGGAGAACAGTTCCCAGTGGACGACGTGCCAGCACAGCATGAATAAGGCACTGTACCAAAGCAGACTTACCAGAACCACTTCACACAGCTCTTGTTTTTCTCTCTAGTTGCTCTCTACAACTACCTGAAAGGTGGGTGTAGAGAGGTGGGGGTCAGTCTCTTTTCTCAAGTCACAGGCGACAGGACAAGAAGAAATGGCCTCAAGTTGCGCCACGGTAGGTTCAGGCTGGATATTAGGAAAAATTTTTTCACTGAAAGGGTTATCAGCCATTGGAATGGGCTGCCCAGGGAGGTGGTTGAGGCACCATCCCTGGAGGTGTTCAAAAGACGGGTTGATGTAGTGCTGGGAGGTATGGTTTAGTGATGATGCTCCTTGTTTGTTGTGCGGGTGTCTATTTTTGTCAGTTAGGTTGACGGTTGGACAAGATGATCTTTAAGGTCCCTTCCAACCTAGAAGATTCTGTCATTCTGTGATTATGTGCTTGAAACACAGCAGTAACAAGACACTGGTGGAAGGGTAAGGCAGGTATGAATCAGCCGAGCAGGACAGCGATTCCGGATTTGATTGAGGCTCTTCAGAGGTGTTTCTGATTTCCCGTGACAGCCACTCAAACGCAGAGCAGCAACGTGGCTGGGGGCGTGGGAAGTGGAAGGGGGCAGGCAATGTCCCCCAGTGTGGTGCCACAAACATTCACAGAATCAGTGAAATCACACTGTTCAGCATGTGTGTGGGGACGCAAGCAGCTGCCAGCAAGGAAAGGCAGGAGCTGCAGCCCTGGGTGCAGATGGGCTCCACCCCAGTGTCTGCAGTCTAGTGCAGCTCAAACCTGCCTCCCCTCCACCTGCATCAGACACAGCAGCTCTGTTATGCTCTAACCGAAACCATCCTCCGTTCTTTCTGCTACTTCCTAAATCCTTAATCCTTTCTTTAGAAACCAGCCCCACTTCCGTAGCAATCAGCCACAGTTTCTCCTCCCGTTCTCTATTCTTATAGTATTGAAATCCGCTGCCCCATCATGTTAACCCCTCCATGGAGACCAGACCTCTGCAATACAGAGGTCTACTGCATTCTTGAAATACCTTCCTGCTCAAGAAAAGAAGAAACTTGGGCAGACCAACATGGTTTGCTTGGCTGCAAGGGGCTCAGTGGTGAGGTGGATGGTATCTTTAGTAACCTGCTTTGAGCGAAAATTACATTGTCTCAAATTTACCAGAGGCAGAGAGGCATCAACCACAATTTTCTCCGCTGAAGCCTAATTTCACTGAATTTCACTGAATTTTTAGAGTTGGAAGGGACCATAGAGATCATCTAGTCCAACTCCCCTGCTAAAGCAGGATTGCCTAGACCTTGTCAGAGCATGTTACTCAGGACTGCATCCAGGTGGGTCTTGAAAATCTCCAAAGAAGAGGACTCCACAACCTCCCTGGGCAGCCTGTTCCAGGGCTCTGTCACCCTCACCATGAAGAAGTTTCTCCTCATATTTGAGTGGAACCTTTTATGTTCCAACTTGTGCCCGTTGCCCCTCGTCCTCTCACTGGGAACCACTGAAAAGAGTCTGGCTCCCTCCTCCTTCAACCCTCCCTTGAGATGCTTGTAAGCATTGATAAGGTCTCCCCTCAGCCTTCTCTTCTCCAGACTAAAGAGTCCCAGCTCTCTCAGTCTTTCTTCATAAGGGAGATGCTCTAATCCTTGAATCATCTTTGCTGCCCTTCGCTGGACTTTTTCCAGTAGTTCCCTGTCCCTCTTGAACTGGGGAGCCCAGAACTGGATGCAGTATTCCAGTTGTGGCCTCACCAGTGCAGAGTAGAGGGGGAGAATGACTTCACTTGACCTGCTGGCCACACTCTTCCCTGTGCAGCCCAGGATTCCATTGGCCTTCCTGGCCACAAGAGCACACTGCTTGCTCATTGTCATTTTGCTGTCCACCAGGACCCATAGATTTTTCTCTTCAGAACTTGCCTCCAGCAGGTCCACCCCTAACCTGTACTGGTGCCTGACATTCTTCTTCCCCAGGTGCAGGACCCTACACTTTTCCCTGTTGAACCTCATGAGGTTCTTCCTTGCCCAGCTCTCCAGCCTGTCCAAGTCTCGCTGGATGGCAGCACAGCCCTCCGGGGTGTCAGCCACCCCTCCCAGTTTGGTATCATCAATAAACTTGCTGAGGATACACTCTGTCCCCTCATCCAGGTCCCTGATGAATATGTTGAACAGGACTGGACCAAGTATTGACCCCTGGGGGACACCAGTGGTTACAGGCTTCCAGCTTGAACCTGTCCTCAATAGCTGAGGACAGTCCCGTGGGTGGCTGGCAGCGCAGTACTGCCATCTTGCGTGGAGCTGGGGGATAGCGGGAGATGTGTCCCCTGGCTCCCTGAGGCACCACCAGCGGCAGGCGAGACCTCAGGGAGCTGGGAGCCACCTAACTGTTCATCACACAAACCACCACTCCAGGGCACTTGGGAGGACGCATTCTTCTGCTCATGGATGGACAGGTCTGTTATCAGCAGTCTATAATTTAATCTATTAGTTCTATTTTTTTTCTGGGGTTGTTCAGCCTGGAGAAGAGGAGGCTCCAGGGAGACCTAATAGCAGCCTTCCAGTACCTGAAGGGAGCCTACAGGAAGCTTGGGAGAACCTGCTTAGAAAGGCCTGCAGTGACAGGACGAAGGGCAATGGCTTCAAGCTGCAGGGGAACAGATTTAGATTGGAGATTAGGAGAGGGTTCTTCACTGTGAGGGTGGTGGAGCACTGGAACAGGTTGCCCAGGGAGGTGGTTGAGGCCCCATCCCTGGAGATATTCAAGGAGAGGCTCGATGAGGCCCTGGGCAACCTGGTCTAGTTGGGGGTGTCCCTGCTGACTGCGGGGAGGTCGGACTAGATGACCTTTGGAGGTCCCTTCCGGCCTGGGCAATTCTATGATTCTATGATTCTTCCTTCTTGTTGTCTGATCTTTTCTTACAGCATCTCTCTTCCTCCTCAGTACACCACCATTTACTTACGTTTTCAGTTCCCGTAATTACGCTAATCTCCATTTTTCATAACATTTTACAAAACCACCGCACCAGTCACGTATCTAACAGATTTTGATTTATCCTCCCACAAAACCTTACTACTTCCTTGGATGGCAGGCAATTAGAATCAAGGACAGGCAGCCCAACACATCCTCCAGTTTTCTGCACGAGATTGTCATTTTGTGAGCCAGCTTCCCTGCCTCCCCACTCCCTTAGCTGTTGCTGTCAGTCGCTGTACCCTTATGACAGAGAATGTTTTGATTCTAGATACAACCTTATGCAGATATTAAACCCCAGAGAAGTTTGCCAGAACAGGGTTTTTCAATGTTCCTTTTCTATAATTGGCAGCTAGTTATTTTTGATAAGTAAAGCCTTATGCAGGGATTTTGTTCAAGTGAGCAATATAATACCTTCAGTAAAACTATTCATTGTGGGCAAACCCCTTACTTTTAAAGGTGTAGGCAGAATCTTGGGCCAGATGCCTTCATCCTTGCAAGTGCTTGCATCTATTAAAATTAACACTTACTCTGCACTGTAAGTTAGCAGTGAAAGTTTGACATAAACTACTCTGTCAAACCTCTGGAGCTGAAAATACATCATACTATCACATTTTTAAAGTTTGTATTTCCTTATAAATTAAAACTATGTATGGTGAAAAGATTAAGTACTTTCAAAAGTCACAGGCATTTTCAAAATATCACCAAAAAAAAAAAAAATCAAGTCCTTTGAAAGACTTCAAGTAAAAATACCAAGCAATTTTCCACAACAGAAAAAAAAAATAATTGTTTTTTCCTTACTTTTCTGCTATTTTGCTATTTGCTAATTTTTTTTTCCTCTTTTTCCCTGCTTACAGAAGAGGGAAAAATGGGAAGATTGCTGTCTTCTCAGACACTTTTTTCAAAAAACAACCTTTGCAAAAATGTATGCATTTAGAAAACGAATTAGTAATAACAAGAATCACTTGCAGGTCAAGACATTAGCAGGTGTAGGTGTTTGAAAATGACACTCGCTACATCTGAATCTTGAACTAGAAGATACTCTGTGGAAAAAGATGATTAATTTTTGTTTTAAAGGTGAGATGTCAAATTCCACTGTGAGGTGGTGTTTGAGGTGCTGTATGTTCTCACAGACTGGTGTTGGAAACTTTAATGAGACACTCTAGTGGCAAAAGAATCCTGCAAATCCTATCCAATGTTTGTGTTACTGCTTAAAAGGCCAACTGACAGAGCACAGTTTTTTGCCTCAACGCTTTTTTCATAATGAAAATCTAATTTCTTTGGATTTCAAAGTCAGCCTTTAATTATGGACGATGATGCCACGAAAACATCCTGACACACGGTGAGAGGCTGCGTAAGACGTGAACCCTAAGCGTCAAAGCCATTTCGTGCCCTTCTTTGCTAATTGATACTTAATACCTGGTTGCACGGTGCTGGAGCCATGACCCTGCCAGGGCCTGTGTGCGTGTTCAACGTGGAGACGTGTTCCTAGAAGCTTCTCAGGACATGTTTCTATGGGAAAAAAAAAAAAAAAAAGGCAGAAGAATGACAGGCAGCCCACTGTGGGACTGGCACTTTCCCCCCAGCACGTTTTTAATACTCACCTGGGCTGGAGGAGCCGGTGTGACCTGCTGCTTTCACGCCCTTGGCTCTGGAGCCAGGTGGCACCCGTGACGGTGTCCCAACCACAACCGCGACACTCCCCAGTCAAAAACACACCCGGCACCGGCCCAGCGCGATTGCAACCCCATTTTTCCCAGGCCGATGGAGGGTTTAGGGTGTTCACTTGAAATTAGTTTAGCAAGACAATAAAAAACAGAGGCCGAGCGTAAGGCGGTTACCACAGGAGCTCAGCGGCCCCCGCGGCCGTTCCCAGCGCCGGCCCGTCCGCCGCTCTCCCTCAGGCCGCGCCAGGCCCCGCCGAGCGCTTACTCAGGCTGCGGAGCCACCGGGCGGCCGTGAGGCGCGGGGGCGGCCCGGC
>NW_015090986.1:2199949-2244730 GCF_001431845.1 Calidris pugnax | reverse complement strand
CCGAGGCGGGCCCCGAGGGCCCGCGGGTGCGGCCAGTCCCCAGCGGGGCGGTGTGACCCGTTCTCCGCGCTGCCCGCCGCGGCCTGCCCGCCGCCTCCGCCCCGGGACAGGCTCCTCCCGGGGGTGGGCTGAGCCGAGCCGCCCGCTTTACCCGCCACGTCTTTTCTGCGTTCCAGGGCAGGATGGGGTTCGTCTTCTCCAAGTCGATAAACGACAGCCTGAAAGCCCAGCAGGAGTTTATGGCGATGAACTCGCGGCTTCAGGTAACGCGTGTGTGTGGAGGAAGGTCGCTCCACGGGCCCCCTGCCCCGCCGGGCTGGGCGTGCGGCTTGGCCCGCGGGGGTTTGCTCTGCTGGGCTCTCCTCCCCGCCCGGGGCCCGAGGTGCTCCACCGACAGCCCCCGGCAGGCTCAGGTGTGTGAAGCACCGCTTCTCCGGATCCAGCAGCTCCCTCGGCAGGCTCCATCGGCAGCTCGGAGAGGTGGAAACTGTCCTCGCCGTAGCCAGACCCTAAAAAAACACGGTTCTGGAAGCACAACTGGGCTCCTCCAGTGTTAAGCAACATGTTAAAGTGAATCAGTAACAGCACCGTTACTAAAACATGGATACTGTTCTCGTAAAACATGTTTCAACTCTTCCACTAGGTAAAATCTTTCAAACTCTTCCCTTAGGTTCAGTCAGGTAACTGCAGTTATTCCACATTTCTAGAATTTCAGCTGTGCCTTGTTCTAGAAACCTCAAACTAAATAGGACATAGGGGATTGTTTACTCCCTCTCATAAAATAATAAAATTGCAGGAGAGAAATAAAAAAAAAAAAAGGAAAGCCAGTTGGACTAAGGTTCAGAAAGTTGTGCTGAACAGAACTTAACGTTGTAGCACTAGTCACAGCTTTCTGATTCGTTGTTAGGTGTCCTGTGATCTGCAGCGTGTTTATATGCTAAATGCTAGAATGCACCCTGAAGGGTTTAGCTGGAGTTTGTCCCTTTAGTTCTGCATTTAAATTGAATACAGGTAAAAAAAAAAAAAGTCTGAAGTAGTGTTGGACAAACTTCCAATTTAATAAATTGCCAGTAGGTGGCGGAGTCCGGTTTTCAAAGCAGCCTGCAGATGGTGGGTTGTGTAGGATCACATGTAAACTGCACTCCGGAGGTGACCCTGAAAATGTGGCTAGGAAGGAGAAAGATAGCATGAGGAAAGATCATATAGTAAAATACTGGGTAGCTCTTAGCTGTTTAAAGAAAATCAACTTTTTGCAAGGTTTGTAAACACCATTTTCTGTCTTTGCTGAGTTATGTGTTTCTCAAATGCAACCACAAGTTTTGTCTACAAACAATTTATTATTTTTTTTTTTCCCTATACAAAGGGACTTCTCTCACCCCAAAAGTTTTTGGAAATCCAAATGATGGGAAGGTTATCAGTCTGAGAAAATGATGATTAAATTAAAGTGAAGGCTTGCTTCATTATCTGCTTCTCTGCTGTGCAGAATGAAGGACAGAGTTGAGGAAACAGCTCAGATTCCAGCTAGTGTTTATAGGCTGCTGCAGCCTTTGAGTGGCAAACAGTCTTTGGCCTCCTGACCCCAGATGCCTAACAACTCTTGTTCTAGCCCAAATGCTCAGGCTAACAAAAAATAAACTTCTTCAAAGACAGTTGCAAAAAGGCCCTTTCAAGATTGCATACATACAAATTTTTTAAAGTTGCTATTTAGGAACACTGCCTTTGTTGTATTTCTTCTTTTTGACAATAGTAACAGCATAGTGGATTTATTTCTAGCACTGTAAATGCCTGATCATATCTGATTTGTACTATGTTGCAGACACACCAACCATGTTAGAGAACATGTCTCTTTTAAAAATGCAAAAAGTGGGCTGTTGTCTCAGTGCAAAAGATGCAGTGGGGGAAAAGGGGAAAAAGGAAGACTAAATTTTGAGTCATAAAGCGATGGAAGAAAATGGCTCTGCTCTGAGCTTGGGAGAGCATAGGGAAGAGAAAAAGACTGTCAGTTGTCTTTTCCATGTGTGAGTAGAACCTGTGATGTGTCTGGAGTTTAGTGTTAGACAAACTACTTTCAGACTATTTGTGCAAAATAATATAGCTTGATTTTCTTTCTTTTAGACAGAATTTGTAACTATAAATACCTGGAGAAGTTAGGTCATGTGAGGACCAGAAACAAATAGCTTAACTTAAAACACTAGGTATTCTGTTATGGTGAAATACTGGCATTTGGATGCTATTGGTTCTCCCATGTTTCTCTGAAAACCATCATATTTATTAGTAAAATAGAAGCTTTTGCTTCAAGCAATACGATGTATTTGCTATGAGAGGTTAAAAAATACTGATTTGTTTTAAACGTAAATCTATCCCAAAACAACATGTGGGATTGAAACCTCTTGGGGCTTTTCATAAATTCTGAATGTACCATGATTACAATGTTGAGGGAATAGGATACTATTGTTACTTCAAGCCAATTGGTGTGGATCAAGAAGGCATCAAAATCGTTTCTTCTTAAATGGCCTCCCTTCTAGCAGTGGTGGTGTGACACAGTCAGAATCTGTGAAGGTTTTTCCTGTTCCCTGTAGGTGAGGAGGAGCCATAAAGTTACTGGAAATTGTTTGGAACAGGATTTTTGTGCTGTCAGTTTCCATGACACAACACTCTTTTTTTTTTCTTTAAAAAAAACAACAACCAAAACCACCAACAACAAAAGGCCAAAAATTAAGTATATGTTCTCCTCTGAATAGAGAGAAGATACAAAGCTGTTCAGTCATTGACTTATCCTCTGTGGAGGTTTGTAGATTGGAAGGAGACTGGCAAAAATTGGAGGGTTAGTAATATGACAGATACTGATAAAGACCCTTCCAAATCCTAAGGCTTGGTGCATGCTAAAGCTCAGTCAGTTTTAGAGTTGCTCTGCTGTATGCTGACACTCAAACCAACTCTACTACTTCAAAATAAGGGAATGTTAAAAGGTGTTGTAAAGTTGCGTGCACATTTTTTTTTCTTTAGCCCCTTCTTGGGATAACTCTGAAAAGAATGGATTGTGGCCTTGGAAATTGCATCTTAGTACTTTTTGGAAGAATAATAAAACCTCAGCTGTCATTTTGCCTTGATACTGAAGGACTTGCTGGTTGTTTGTATTGTCTTGGTCTGGCTCCAGAATGAAATACCAGTCTGTATCAAGTGGAGAGTGTTTATGGTAAAAGTTTGTTGAGGCTTCATTTTTATCATGAGTCTGCTCCTTAGAGTGTAAGTTGCAAAATTCTTTCCAAACACTTAATATATCAGATCTACAGCTGAAAGCCTAGCATATGGCTTTGCTAAGTGTTTTTAGCCTGGCTGAATGGTTAAGAGGAGGTTCCAGGTCTCAGAGCATTTGTAGCAGATTATTTATTTTCATGAGTTGTGTAGGTCCTCTTAACAGAGTTAAAGCAAGGATTTCATGTATTTCTTGTGTTGAAGTGCTATGTTCTGTACTTTCTGTTCTGATTAGACTTCTATTCCTTGCCATTTTTTTCAAAACCTCAAATGTATACCTTGCAAAAGCTATTTCAGTAGCTATTTACTAAGAAAGCCATTTTCATGTCTACAAGTCAACCTGCAAAAAGATACACATTTTGAAACTGGCAATTAAGGATGCAGCAATATTTGTGGCTGATCGTTCATTCCTCAGTATGGATTAGAATACTTTATTTTAAGAAACTGGCTGAATTCACATACTTTGAAGCTTGCTTAAGAATTTGCTATGATGAGACAGGCTTAAGTATAATATAATTACATTGTGTTCAAATAATAAAAAAAATATTAAAACAACCTTGTGTACTCTATACATAGTGTTATTTAGAGTGATAAAAAGCAAAATCATAGTAGAAGGTCATGGCACAGTACAGATTAAAAATTAAATTTTAATTTCTTACTGTTGATTAATTTAATTCTATGACTACACGGAGCAAAGCTTACTAAATTAGTTTTGCACTACAGAAGAATATTTCTGTGCTGATGTGTAAACAACATTCTAACTTAAAGACTTCTAATTTGGGCTATAGACATAAAAAGCCCAAGCTCTCCTGTGAAATTTTTACCAAGCTTTCTCATGTATAGAGAGGAATCAAAAATGCTTTTTTGTTTTGAATGGAATCCCCCTAACTCAGTACTGTGCCACTCCCTCCTTGCTCTTCTCCCCCTGTCTTACCTGCCCTTGGTTAGATTTTAGTTTCTGCCTTGCTCTTATTGCCTCACTTTTGGCTCCAAAAAGCTGCTTTTCCTTGCTTTGCTTGGGAAGCTCTACACAGAGGAAACTAACTCAATTCCCAGGTTTCCTGTATATAGTCTCTCTGTAAGTACTCAGTAAACTACACAGAACGTAACCTTTCAGAGGAGGAGGAGGAGATTTTGTTTTATAAGGGGTTTGGGGGTTATTTTTCCTGTGGTATTATGAAAGTTAAATGACATGAAGATAGCTTGCTGTGTGAGAATAATACTGCATAGTGAACAGTGGTTTCTAGTCTGTGAAATTAAAAATTTAATTCCTTGTAGCATTTTATGTCCTTGGTAACTGTTTTCAATTATATCTCCATGTATAAGGTGTTTTCTTACAGAATGAGAAGAAATTTTCATTGAAACTGCAGAAAACATTGGTAGTACACCAAGTCATTTAATGACTGGCCGTTTTACTCTTTCATATATTAGCTTGTAACATCATTAATAATTACATCTGAATTGATGACTAGTTTATAATTTTGTTATGTCTCTTTTTCTTTTCTTTTCTTTTCTTTTCTTTTCTTTTCTTTTCTTTTCTTTTCTTTTCTTTTCTTTTCTTTTCTTTTCTTTTCTTTTCTTTTCTTTTCTTTTCTTTTCACATGAGAAATGGGAAGACAGTATCTGACTGATTTATTTGTGATATCTTTGTGTGTAGCAATCATACCTAAGGAATTAAGCACTATCTTGATGCAGTCTAACTATTGAAGTTTTCACCTGCTTACCCAGTTTTGGAAAAACTGTACAAAAAACAATGAAGAGACAGAGAAACTCTGATTTTGGTCAGAGAATAGAAGAGAAAAATCTGTTGTATAGGTGACTGCCTGATGAAGTGAATGAGGGCAGGTTAGCTGAAAAAGCAGGAATTGTGTATCTCCACCTGGATGCAGCCCTGAGTAATGTGCTGTAGGCAATCCTGCTTTGGCAGGGGAGTTGGACTAGATGATCCCTAGAGGTCCCTTCCAACTCCAAAAATTCTGTGATTCCGTGTAGCTGGAGTTTAGGCCATGTGGAAAAGATTAATTCCTAGTTTGTTGAATTGCTAAATGTGATACTGATAAGGTTCTAAACAATGAACTTACTTTATTCTAATAATTTAGAGCACAAGAAATTCTCTAAACTATTGCAGAGCATTTTTTACTATTTTTTTTTAGTAAAAAAAATAAACAAAACCAGAAACCTCAAACCAAAACCAGAAAATGAAAAACCTCTGTGTTTTCTCCAAATGAAATAATCACATTCCCCCAACCTAAAAAAATTGTTACTAGTATAGCAACACAATAGGAGCATTTTGCTGTCATGACAGATGTTAAGTAAACCAGTCTAGAACTTACCTGTTGCTTGCAGAAGCTTTTGTGAGTGACAACATGCTGGAGGTTCTGCAGCATTGAAGGGTCTGGAGAAAGGCTTGTACATGCAGAAGTACAGGTGTACACAGCCTGAGAAACACTTCCATCCAAGCAGGGAAAACAAGAGCTGTTTCTAGTCCCAAAATTGCAACATCATGGTGGTAACTGAGATATGGTAGGACAGGTCATGCAACTGGAAGTAATGGACAGATAGAAGCTCTTCAGGAAAGAGAGGTAGGGAAGTCGAGGAGAAGGGCTGCCACACGGCTGGATTTGTTACTCACAAATGGGGAAGAACTGATTTGATGATGTAGTATCAAAAGCAGTATTGGTTGTGGTGATGAGATCAGGGTCCTGAGGGAACTGAGGAAGGCAGGTAGCATGGTGCAGACCCGGGATATGGATTTTGTCTTATTCAGGGAACTGGTAGATGCCATAGGAAGCAGCTCTGGAGGACAGAGGAGTTCAGGAAAGCTGACATATTTAGAGACAACCTCCTCCTGGTGTCCCTGGCAACAATACAACTGAGGAGCAACTTTGTAGAGATGTAGGGGACACTGGAAGACATCAATCAGAGCACAAGCCAGCAGTGTGCCCTGGCGGCAGAGTCAAAAGGACCAACAAGGAGGGCTTTTATAAGCAGTAGTGCAGCCAGTAGGTTGAGGAAAATGCCTGTTGCCTTCTGTTCAGTGCTTTGTTAAAAGCATTTAAATACTGCATCCAGGTTTTGCTCCTTTTCTTTTCCTCCCATTCAAGAAAAATGTAGATGAAAAGAAGCAGTTTTACCAGCAGACCATCAAGATGGTCAAGGGCTTGGTCAGTTCTTGAGAGGAGGCCAGGTGAGTTGGACTTACTCAGTCTGGAGAGGGGTGCCTTCTGGGGTGCAGGGCCAACAGCAGCTCTCCAGCAACAGTGAGGTTATCAAGAAAGCAGAGCCAGGGTGTTCACAGCGGTGGATTGCAGGAGGGTGAGAGATTGGTTGAAATAGGATGGGGGAGCAGTTCAGACTGAATATAAGGAGAAATCTTTTCCCCCACAAGGACAACTCAGCAATGGAGCAGAGGGTCAGTGAAGCTGTGCCATCTCCATCCTTGAAGGTTTTCAAGACCTGACTGGATAAAGCACTCAGCGACCTGGTTGGATCACATAGCTGACCCTGTTCTGAGCAGGACCTGCTGAGGTCCCGTCCAACCTGAGTTAGTCTTTGATGCTCTGACCAACCTGGAATCGGGCACAGACTGTGGCCCAGTTTAATTTGTGGGTCCTACGAGGTAGGATTTCCTCACATCTGCTTCTACCCACACTGAGAATTACGAGTTACAGCTTGATGTCTGCACTCCTGTTGAGTGCCACGTGCACAGCAGCCATCTGAAACAAGTTGTGGCTTGGTCTAACTGTTAACTGACAGTTGTTAGATAGACTTCATGTGTGCGTACAGATACTGATACAGAAGTAACCTCACAAGGAAAGGAATTCAGAATTAAAACCTCAGTGTGGCCTGCCTGTCAGATTGCAAAAACTAAGCAAATACCTGCTTGCCTGTGGGAGTAATTTACTTGAAACAAAATTGTACAGTCTGCTGTGTATTTTGTAAGTTTTATAGTATATATTGCTGTGTTCACATGTAAGTTTCCCCAACACTGGTTAATATTATGTATTCAGCAGTAGCACATACATAAATTGATTAAAATGAGCAATTCCAGTAAGAAGCTATAACCATTATTTAAGCAAATCTTGTTTAAAAAATCTTGCTTTAAGATTACAGCAAGTTGGCTCTGCCAGACATTCAGGGGCAGATCAGACTCATGAGAGTAGAAGACTGGAGGACTGGAATTCTTGAAAAATGCCAGTTTTAGGAGAAAATGCTGCAGGAGGAGCCAAAAAATTGTTGAAAGTGCTGGGCAGAAAAGAAACTAGATAGTGCTTGGGGCATATAATTTTTTTCTGTGGCTAACAGATTTTTTGTTGTTGTTTTGGGATAGCAGTTCAGAGTGATTGGGAGTTTTTTTCAGTTGGGTTTTGGGGTTTTTTCCTTATCAGACAAAAGGATAATCTTCTCTGTGGGAAAGCATAATTGCATTCAGGACTCAGAGATAATCCTCCAAATTAATCTTTGATGGCAGTCACATAATGTTTGAGAAAATAAACAGGCTAGGAAAATAATATACTTCTGACAAATCTTGTATTTACCCATAATAAAAATGTTTGATTATAACCTCCTGTCTGCAATATGAATCTCTGGATAGTCTCATTCTTATTCTCCTGCCATTCCTCCTCTCTCCCTATTTTATTATGTCAGACTGTAAAGTACATTCTTCTCCCCAGGTAATATTGGATAGCCAGGAAACAGTCATAGATCAGCTTTCATAGCAGTTAGTCTTTGGGAGTTTATAGACTTGATCCCTGTTTTGTCCCCATGTAGGCATGGGAAAGGTTCCATATGCCTTGGTGAAAAAAATGCCAATATCAAATAAAGTAGTAAAGTGTTGATTTTTTCCATCTGGGCAGCGCAGTGCAATTACATCCTCTTTTCTGAAAATCTTTTCAAATCTTTTCCCTCTTTTGGGGTCCCTAACATCATACAGGTTCATTTTGGGGCATGGGAAAACTAAATTATCCTATTCTAATGAGGGCCAGCTGGTGGTCTTGAAGCTCCTCTGCAGTTTTGTACCTGATTAGATACATTTATGCTCCTTCATCTTTTTTTTTCTTTCCCCCCCCCCTTGGTGGTGGTTTTGTTTGGTGTTGGGTTTGTTTTAACAGCTCCTTTTGAAGCTTAAGTAATGATGCAAAATAATAAGGAAAACAAAAACAAGGCATTTTTTTCCCCAGTTAGTAAAAATTGTTAAGTTGAATAGCTGGGAAGATATTGCTAGGGAAATTCATCTTCCAGTACAGTAATGCGTAGTCTGACTGAAGATGAAAAAGAAAATAGCAGTTTCTCTGTAAATGAAATATCCTTTTGGACGCAGCACAGAAATGCCAAAAATGTATTTGACTTCTGCAGATTCTGTACCTGTAAAAATAATTTGCTTAATTGATTCAAATTATAAATCACAAGGTTTCTACTTCTGAGAATGACCCTTTGTTGCTCTGTGCTTTCAGGTCTTGCCTATAGAGAAAGATGTATGCATTTTACACTGTATGCATGAGCTATGGCACTTGCATGTGAGATCCATATCTGCAAATGGCTGTAATGCTCTTGATCTCATAAGAATATGATTTGGAACATTATTTCATCATAATGTTAATGTGTGAACATTAATTTAATTAGACAATAATTTGGTGTTAAAACAGATGTGTGAGAAAAGTATTTGTATTTGGAAAAACTGTCAAAAACTCAGTGAAAGCATAGATAAATGCAATTTAATATATTTTTTCTTTCCTCTACACTGTCAGCGCTTGGTTAGAGGCAGAACCAAGAGGTATGATTGCATTACTTTCCTGCCAGGGTTCTATTGCCTTAAGAGGTTTGCATTGAATGGCAATAAATGAAAGGAATGAGGCAGTTTTCATTTTCAACAGTTTGTTCTTAAATCTGAAATGAAAGAATAGAGGTACCCTGTAGCAAGCTTCTTAATAGGCCATATCTTATAACCAAATTATATTGGATTTTTTTTTTCTGAATTAAAGTAATAATAACAGTAAAAAAAATAAAGTCAGACCTATTATAAGCGATGGAAAGGGACCAGAACATTTCAATTTATATCCAGACATTCAGCAGTTTCTCGAAATAAAATCTGGCCATAATTCAGTGAAATGTTGTTTGTGTAACATTTTAGGTTGGCAGATTAGTTTAGTATTCTGATTGTCTTGATAAATCGGAAAATGCCTGAAATAATAGGCAATGGTATAATAGGCAATAGAATAAATACCAGTTCAGAGCATTATATCCAAAAAAGAAAGGTTAGATAGATTAACCGAGTATAAGTGATTAGACTTCAGGAGCATAAAAAAGATTTAGGTTTTATATACTTGTGCATAAATATCAGTATATTTTTAATATATATGTATTTATATACTGACATATAAGCTGAATCAACAGCACAGATTCTTGTAAAAAGCGAATCTAATTTTGGATTTATTAACCAGGGATGAAATTAGTCAATTTGCACTACTGATGACATTGCTGGGAAAAAGATTTTAATACTTCTTTTAATGAGCAGACAAGCTGTGGAAAGTTCAGAGGATGGTAGCAAGAATAATAAAGGCATTAGAACCTATGAGAAAAGGATGACAAAATGGTGTTTGTCTCATGCTAGAAACACTTCTGTTATGAATTTTAAGTTTGGTTGTGTGGGTGGAGCTTTTTCAATCCACTCATTTTTCTCATACATCCTTGTAGAAATATTGAGTCTTTTCCATTGCAAAAGCAAGCAAGCAAGAATTGGGATAAATATTAGGAGACTTTCAGTGCTTAACAGTCATTATATTTGTTACTTAAGAAAGGCAGTGAAATCTGTCACCGGTGGTCTTAATTGGGATAAATAAATGTTTATTCCAGCTCCTTGCATTCAGGCTAACTTTAAAGGGCTTCTGAATGTGCTTTCTTGCCTTATCCTCGTGACTGTGCAAACACAGAAGGTGAAGTACCTGAACAGAATGCAGGTCCCCTTAACTGAGGGCTGGCTAATATGTAACAGTTCTTTCTTCTAGATTTATTTTGCACTTAATACTGTTTCTTCTTTAACAACATCTCTTTTCCAACTTTACAGTTTCTAACCAGCTCAAACACCTAAGTAAATGTGATTATTTATTTATTTTTTTAAATACAGAAGTTTCCTGGTTTTAAGGGCTTAATGCTGATTTTTCTGTGAGTGCTGTTGTGTTGTGTTGCCCATGAGATTTTTATCTAGCACAGATTACAAGATATTGTAACTTCAGTTATACAACTGTTTGTTATTGGTGTTTGGTTTTCATCTCAATGGCTTTCTGAAAATGTACACAACAATAATAAGGTTTATGTATGCCCAGAAAGAAATAAGTTTAAACGTTTCAACAGGAGTTTAATGTTTTTTCTTTTTTCCTATTGGGAAGTACGTGATAATCTAGTTATCCTCCTAGTGGTTTTTGAAGTTCTTACTTTTTAAGAAACAGAATTTTTTGTGGTAACATATGTAGGATATAGCGAAGGAGACAGCTAAAGCATTTTAAACAATTGTTCAAGTGAAAAATGAGATTACTCACTTAGCATAGATAAAATACAAGTAGTATTTGTGCCTGCATAGTTAAGAAGACAAAAGTTTTTTTTATACAAATATGTACACCTTCCTTTAGTTATTGTTTGTGAGATTTGAATTGAATAATGGATTCTACTGTCCTTAGGATATATTAATCCATAACACTTTGCTGAACTTCCTTTACTACTGCAGCTGCAGAGAATTTTGTGAGGGAGAGATGAGGAAAACCTGATTTATTTATCAGGCAGCTCAATGATCTCCTCTGCCCTAGCTGGGAAAGAATTAATATTTGAGGGGAAGGTTTTATATGCATAATTTGTATTTCAGTTAAATTAAAAGTGTATTAGGAATGTAAAGATGCTATTACAAGATAGGTCAGTATGAGTTTTATGACAAACTAGACTTTCTGTTTTAGTAATTCAACTTAAAAAGAAACACAAAATGTTAATGAAAACCAGAGAAGAAGAAAACAAAACTTTTGAAAAGGGAAAATATTAATGTTTGTTTGATATGTAGTAAACTAACAATACTGCATCGTAGACAGGTGAGATGAATTGACTTAATAAATCTATCATTTTGGTTTTGGTATGAACCTGTAACTTTTACATGTTCCTGCCCTTATGCTTGGATGCTTTTTGAGTAATGAGCTAAAAGTAAGAATGAAAAAGAGAGTATAAGAAAGTATGAGTAAGGACAGGGGGAGATGCTCTCTGTTTTATTTGAAGATGAAGTATATTTGCAGATAGTATTGTAGGATTTTGTTGGGGTTTTTCTTAATAAATTACATTAACCCATTACTCAGTCAACATACTGTTGATGATTTTTCAGTTGATTATAAAATGAGGTGGCTGTTGAAAGGCTGCTATCGTTTGACTTTCAGCAAGAAGAATGGCTAATATTAAAATGCCAGTGAGTTTCTGAACAATAAAACTTCTTTCCATACTTTTTCACTTTCATTGATCAAAAAAAAAAGAGAACTTACACACGCATAAGCTGCTTTCTGTAGGGTCCTTCCTGTGCCTAATAAAATTTGCATGATGACATTCTTTCCATCTACAGATTTGCCAACTTACCTTTGTCGGCACAAAGATAAGTTGTGCCACATCCATGATGATACCTGAACAATTTAATTTTTCCTAATGTCTTAGACACTGAGTAATTTTCTGCAGGGTTTTTGTAAGTCCCTAACTTTTTCCTCTCTGAAGTTTTCACTGAGAATTAGTCAAAATTATTTTTATTTTTAAGTTCTATTACAATGAAAACAATTGTTCCCTTTCTTCTGTGTGAAGCTAAATGTAAGAAAGCTTTCCCTTTCCTGACTACTAACATCCTTTTCCCTTTGGGGTGGGAAATCACTAGATTTGTTTTCTATTGACAAGATACTAGTAGCGCTTGTGGCATCTCTAATGCATTTGTCTTGGAGCATTAGAAAAATTGTTTTGCCCCTTAGGTGATCTGGGCTTAATTCAGGAAATAAATGCTCTCTGGTAACAATTCTATATCCTTATTAGTCTGCGTGCATCAAATGGAACAGAACAAGATGAATGATATCTGTACTGGGGAAGATTAGAACAATCCATCTCGCAGGAAAAAAGCCAGTTTGGCTGGTATTAGCTGGGGGATTGTATGCTCTGCCTGGTCACTGTAAAGAAATTAATGCAGTAGTTTACAAAGAGCAGATTTTAATAGCTATTTCTAACATGCAAGCACTACCAGCAAAAGATGCAAAGCAGACTGATTGCTCCAGTTCTACCAGTCCTTTTGCTGGGGAATAGCTGGGATTGTTATATATCATTGTGAATGCAGGTTGCTTAGGTAAAACTTTTGTTTTGCTTGGAGGTGCACTGCAGCTGACCCTTACACCTGTAGGCTTAATTTGTTAGGGGGATTTAACGGACTTCAAAGGAAAAATTAAAGTAGGCAGCCTTCTGAAGCTGCCTACTTTAACACTGTGAATTTCCATAGTTCCTTCCTTCTTGGTAGAGGAAACCTACCATTTTAGTCTTCTGCTTTTAAGTCCACTGAAGATGAATCTGGCCATTTACTTGTTTTTCTATTAAATACTATTTCTTGAATGCTAAGTTAAAAAAAAAAAAAAAAGGGGGGGGGCAGGAAAGAAGAGCCTTGTATTGAGCAGAACTTATAAAAGCTCAGGAAGTACAGTGGATAAGTAAAGAGATTTTATACTTACTTTAATTTCATAAAAAAAAAGTGGTGTAAAGAGAGACACAATAATTTTGCAGGTCGGAATCTGAAATGGTTAGGAAGAAACATCATATTTGCAGGTTTTGTTGGTATTATGACACCCTCTCATACTGCAGTATCATTTTACAACCATTTCTTCTGGTTATCATTTTGATTCAACACTCTCAGTCTTTATTTCTTTTTTAAAAAACAGCTCTATAGGGCACATGAGGAGTGTACCTAGAGGCATTACTTGGGAATGGAAATAACAATCTTACTTATACAATTATTAGTCACATTTCAAAATGACTTGATATTGTAACTCTTTTTCTTAAACCGCTTGATCTATTTTACTATTCCTACAACATGGATACCCGTTTTTTACATAGTTGACTATCCAATAACTTTGGTTTGTCTTTATAGAGCTTGTATATAACTCCTGAGAATTCTGAACACTGATAACAGTACCTTAAAACTGTGCTTGCTCTGTAAATAAGGTTATTAAATGCAGGTGGAGGACATCCTTCTTCACTCTGTTGCACGTTCGTTGGTCAAAGGCTACACAGCAGAAGCATGGAAATACTAGCTTACTGCCAAGAAATCTTACTTTCATACCACAATCCATTGGATTGGCCCTCTCCTTTGACAGCTTAAAACGCCAAATGGATTTAGGTGCTTTGGATGTTATTTTCTTTTCATATAGTATGTCATTCCAGTAACTTATTGACAACAACAGGAATATAAAGGAATTTTTTTCCGTACAGTTTACATTCTGACTTGAGGCTAATATTGTTAGATGCCTTTCTTTTTATGATAGCTCTTAGCTTGTAAATATTTTGTAATTTCTCTTTGCACTTAGAAGCTTTAAAAATTGAGTTTTCTTTTTAGGGAGTGTAGTTTCTTGCAGTGCTAATAATTTTAATTGCTCTGTGTACTTGATGCGAAAAATATTTGCAAACAAGCTTTGAAGCGGCAGGATAAAACATTTAAGACTGATTTATTTTAACTGTTTGATCTAGAGGCCCATTTCCTGACACTGCTGTGTGCATGCTGGTCTTAGAACCAAGCAGACACTGCATAATTATTACATGTTATCATCTCTGTATTGCACTCTGGTGGCTTACAATGGAGGTGTAAACAAAGGTACCACTATTCTATTTTCCATTTATTTTTGCTAAACAAGCGTTTGCAGCAGCTTCTGGTTTTGCACATTGATTGGGAAAGATGATACCTAAGGACAGTCATGTAAGGGTTTAGTCTTTCATCTGCTTATGGAATGTCAGGTGCATTGCTCCTGCAAGGGGTTTGTGCAGTTACTTAGCTATATTACCTGCACGCCAAATTTTGTACGTGTTCCGTAAGTGATTTGCAGATTCTTTGTATGTGTGACTGTCACATTTTTGAAAAATTCAGCCTAATTTTCATTGTGCCTCTGAGTACTCAAAAGATAGAAGTTATTAATTGTTTAAAAAATGCTTTCAGAGTCTCTGATAATTGAAAAACTGTGAGTGAAAATAACCTTCTATTATAGGCACAGTAGCCGTGGCCTGTAACAGATGTGCAAGAGATTAGCCTGTGACAAAAGTGGAGGTTCTTTTAATATGAGTGTAAGGCTATTCCAACACATTCTTCATGTCTCTTTTTTCTTAGATTTAGATAGAGAGTTTCAGAACTTAAGCAGAAATCGTGTATATTTATGTGGCTGATAATTCCTTCTAAGGTAGATTAATTCCTTCTCTGTCTGACTATCTGTTTACCAGTCTGCCAGCATAATATGTCTTTGTGATGGTGACATGAAATACAGTTCCCTAAATAGGCTTTACTGGCACAACCACGCTCAAGTCAAGTGTTTGTTCTGCCCAGTATTTCAGAAGGATTGAGGAAAACAGCGTATCTGCCAGGACAGCTATTAAATACATCTGGGTGCAAACAGAGGTTTTATCCAAGGGTGATTACTACATCTTCGTGTCTCCAGATAAATTTTGACCTGCACAAAATACAGCAAAGAAATTGTATGTAATACATGTGGACACTTTGCAGTGACTCTGTTTTTCATTTCTGTTGAGCCTTTGTACGCCACCCTACATGCCATTTGTTTTGCTTTGTGCGTCACCTTAATACAAAAGCCAAAGTAGAATCTGTTCCTTCCTACAGCATCTGAACATGAAACAGAAAGGCAGAAAGAAAGAGAGAAAACAAGCTAAGAGTCTGAAGTATCAGAAATGTCCAATTTATCTACCAGTGCTGATGTGGCTTGTAATCCAGAGAGGACTGTTTATTTTTCTGCAAGTTGTCAAAGTTGATTAAATTATTTCAGATGAGAATTTTCTCCCACTGGATTTAAATCAATGACATGATGGTATAAAATGCTCTTTTCTGTGGTTTGACATCATTGTGACAGTCTGAAGAATAATCAATAGAAATGATAAGGATGGTTACCACTGACTAGTTTATTAGCATTATCAGTTTCACAGTGACTGACCTTTTCCCTCTCCGCCTCACTTCTCTTCAACTGTCATGTTTCATTTTGTCAGATTGATTTCCTTTTACTATAACAGTTGGTATGTGGCAGACTTCAAATGCTAATCAGCCCTTACAGTTTCTCACGTGGTGTTGAGAAACCACTAGCTGTATTTAAAAAAAAAATGGAAAGTTATTTCTGAGTCCTCCTGTGAGTGTTATAAAATATAAAAGGTTACTTGCTACTACTACCCATTGTATTTTGAAATTGCTAAGCTTAAATTTTAAAATTGCATGATCAACATAGTCAATAAAGGAGTTTTTACTATCATTTAAGAAAAATCTGTTAATTATCGAATTAAACTCACAGAAGTTTATGTAGGTTTTTTTTTTTAGATTATGATATTAATTGTACTTGTATATGTGTCTCTAAAATATGGTCTAATTGTTGGAAGTCATAATTTCTTAACAGTAATAAAAGAGCATGCTTGAATGTGTACCCGTGCGTCCACATTACAACTTCATCTCCCTTGTGCCATTGCACAAGCAATCTGGCTGGGAAAACTACAGCAGCTCCCTTCCTCCCATGGTAAATCTGCACCTGAGACTCTTTACATGACTATGCTTGCATAAAAACTATAAGTAAATAGTCCCTATTGAAGTTTTTATGGCTATATAGATGAGAAGCTTATGTATTTAAAATGAAGTAGAATTTATTCGCTAAGACATGGCACTTGGTTGGTGAACTGTTGTTCACCTGGTGTGTATGATGTGCAACTGTGGCTTGCCTCCTCAATAATCAACTTCTCCCGTCAGTGAGATTATTCTAAATAAGCTACAGCATGCCTCTGCTAAGTTTGAATGATACACTTTATTTTTGGATCTTATAACCTATAAAGTTCTGTGTGTGAAGTTAGGGTTTGCAGTAAAGCGAATGCCTGCTGTTCTTAATTCTTGTTTCTGATCTGCCATAATGGGAAAAGAAGTCATCTTAAAATGTCATTGCAAAATAAGTCCTAAGGGAGTAGGACTTGGCCTTTGTCATAAAATCTGCATGTTAATAGGGCAAAAGTCTTCTCCACCTCTTCAGTTCCCCAGTGTGGCTGGCATTTTCAATAGAACACATGTGGAGGAAAATAAGACACAATTACTAAGAAATTAACAGCTGAAAATGGGATATTGATTTGAACCACAGTCAAACATGATTTGATTTTCTGTCTTTCATCTAATTTGGAATCATCTTTTGTGGTGGACTCCTGAGTCTTTCCCTAGATAGATCTGCTTTCAAATCCTGACTTGCTTAAGGTTAACGTGATCTTAATCTTAATAGTTTTGCCTTAAGATCTGCCAATAGTTGCTCCGTGTAAAGTCAGTGTATCGGGCTATCCTGGTCACTCAAAACTGTCAGAGCTCAAGATGCTGAGCTCAGATTGGCATGTTAAGTGGGTGAGCAGAAGGATATTGCCACTGAATTTTTCTAAATTTTGAACAATTGGGGAACACAGAAGTTGCCTGAGTGTCCACATAGGTGCTTAATTTTGCAATTTAGAGCATCCAAGATTAATTTAAATGCATATACTCTTTTAGTGTCAAACATGGCTCATAAACCTCTTCCATGGTTTATGGCAGCAGCATTGACCCGCCTCATCCGGCAGCGCAGTGGCTAAGGTGCTCTCTAAAAAGAGCTCAGGTGTACTCCAAACTGTTTTTTTCTACAATTATTCCAGTAAGTTCAAATTGTGTGGGGAAAGTCTGTTCTGGGACAACTTTAGCCGTAACCGTTGCTCTGTTTTCCCTTTCATTTTCCTTAAGGAAAGCTTGAAATCCAGTGAAGTCAGTGTGGAATTTCCCTTCATTACGCTGATTCCCATTGCAGTCCAGCAGCTACAGTGCTCTAGTCTTTTGTTTTGGGAAGATTAAACTATGCTAAGTGACAAAATTGATCTTGGAAATGGAAAGCAAGAATGAAGATTTTTTCAGAATAAAGGAGGACAGAACAAAGGGCATTTCTGTTACTTGGAAGAGGTATTCCTGGGTATGCCATAAGATTGCGTAGGTTCCCAGAGATTTTGGAGCATATAAGTAATGACTAATAAAAATAGATTTGAAAACAAGCTTCTGCACTCATACTGTAGATTACTTAGCATCCCTAAAAACATCTCAGTGCTTTCTTGGTGCTGCGTGGTAATTTTATGGGAAAAAAAGATCGTTTGTAGTAAATTGTTCATTGTAACATCATACAACTTCAGTAATAGCAAAAACTAAACTATTAATTTAGCTGAATGTCATTAGATCTACTTTTTATTGCCTTCTGTGCATTAAGATTCCTCTGAAACCTTTTCTTCTTGGCTATGTTACATTTCCCAATGTACACATAAAACACTCATCTCTAAGATACATCAGTCTAAAGCTTCCCTCCAATACACCTTTTTTTAATACATTAATTTAAATACAGTGTTGTGTTTCATCTAGGTAAGATTTTACATCCACATTGAAGAAGTTTGCTCAAAGGAAAGGAATTACAAGCATTTTTCTATGTGTTTTTCACCCCATTATTTTTGGATTGGGTACCGTGTAGAAAGGTGAGGGTTAGGGTTTTTCAGTAGGAAAAAAAAGTTCTACTAGAAAAAAATGTGAAAATGTGTTTGGTTATGTTATCTAGCTGTTGTTTATAATATACAAAACAGTTGTTTTCATTTGTACTAAGTTATTTATATAAATTACTTGTAGATATACATGAAAGTGTCCCTGGGCTTCTGAAATTTGATATGACAGGCTCCTACAGAAAGGTGCTTGTTTGACCTTAGTGTCTGTGACATAGGAATTATCTTTTTCTTTCAGTACTTGGGTTTTGAAGAGCTATCGAAGTCTAATTTGTGTGAAGGGGTTTATTTGTTGGGGTTTTTTTTGTTGTTTCTTTTCAAAGAACTCATGTTGCGATTATTTAGTTTGCTTTTGTATATTTAAACCTACAACTTTCTTTTTGTTCTGTGCTTACTTCTTTCTATGCTCCAAGCATATTAAACTCTTTTTCTTCTCCATTAAGTTTCCTTTTAGCAAGACCTATATTTCAGTGGCATATCCTTGTCCCACTTCCTCCCCATGTCCTGCTTCAAATTGAAGCTCATTTAGGGTAATACTGTGTATCTTGGAAGCGTAGGCTCCTTATCTGTGCTGACTGGCAAACAAAGCATCCCTTAATACGTTTCACACATGTGCAAACTACACACATAATGAAATTGAAGGGGAAAATAGAGGTCATTAAATTGATATTACACGTCATTATTTTATCTTGTCGCATCAACCCTCAGCAATTTACCAGGCTTAGGATATTGGGGACCACAATGAGGCTAATTAAGGGGCAGTGTGCTTGTTTACATTAGAATTTCCAAGTGTCTCATAGGTGACAAAATAAAATATAATTATTTTGATATTTTATTAAGTGGTTTGTCAGGCATTATATAATTACTTGTTCTGAAAAAAAAAGCAATCTGAAAATTATGGATGTCAGGAAGGTAGAGCCTGTTCACACTTTTTGTGAGAACAGCAATTGCAATGTAAGTCTTGAGGAAAGAGAAACAGATGAAACAGTATTGTGAGACTACAGTAAATGTTGTTTTTCCTTCTGTGTACAATTATATGTAATTAGATCTGTCCTTTTTTATTATGCTGTCTAAAAAATTAATTCTACCTATTTAGGTACTGAATGAGCTTGTAAATAAGACAGCAAGATCAACATAGTCTGAAGAAATAATTAGTAACAATTTAACAGAAATTGTTCTGTTCAGGCTAAATCAATAGTAATGGAGATGAATAAATGGGTTGAAACCTCAAGTAATTACATATCCTTTAAATTATTCTTGAATTAGAAAGCAGGAGAAAAGAACATATTTAATTACTTTTATAGATGCATGAGAAGAGAACTTTCTGAATTCTCTCTTTGTCCTTTCTTTTCTAGAATACAGTTTTTTAGGTAGCTGGTATTCTGTTTCCTGTACCTTGTTGTACTTTTTGTTCAACACTGTTGGCTAGGTTAGACATACTAGCTCAGGTAACTCTGTTTTTTCCCAAAAAATGAGTTACAAACATTAATGGGAAGAAGTAGACTTCTTATTGTGTTAACTAACTTCTGTACTCAGGTTTCAGACTGCTTAGTTTCAGCACAATTCTTATTTTTTGCATCACTAAGGATGAAAGACTATTGTTCTTTTTGGTGTTTTGTACAGTAGAGAAGAACTCTTAAGAAATACTAAATTTACCTTTATTTGATAGAAAAGTACCAATAGGTTTAGATGGGGCATGTAATTAAAAAATAATAAATCTAATAGTCTGGTTTTTTATTCTTATGCACCATAGACAGTTCTACTTTGACATGTGAATATACTGTCTAGATTTTACTTTCTGCATTATTGTTTTTAATTTCAGTTACAGAAGTATTTTTTCATGGACTTTTGATATGTATTCCAGTATCTTGAAGAGATCTGATATCTTCTCATTGTTTTCTCTATATTTGTAACTGTGGCGTTTCAAAAGAGTTAATAGCTTTATGATGCATCACAGAGAAGATAAATCCTCAAAGGACAAAAAGGTGTCAAGATTTACTCTAAAGATACTATCAGCTAAATTAAAATCAAGCAGAATAAATTGGAAAGTAGCTGGATGCTCCCATTTGAATCACCATGGAAATGCAAAGGTCAGAGAACGTTAAATTAGACCATGCTGCTGAGACTGGGGGAACTCTTAAAAACTAACACTGGTATTTTGGTTTTCTTGACCTTGAGAAGCAGCATTAGAAAGGTTCTGCGTTAAAGGATTTGCTAATTGACCTAAACGCTTTCTTGGTATAAACTATTCTGAGATATTACTGAAGAATAATTCAATCTCAATCAAAAGGTATGAATGACTGAAATAAAATAACAAAAAAAACACCTTTATCAGTTAGTGTTTTGGATTTATAGAATCATCGAAACGTTTTGGTAGGAGATGACCTTTAAGATCAAGTCCAACCGTTAACCTAACAATGCCAAGTTACCACTAAACCATGTCCCCTCAGAGCTATGCATCTTTCACATAGCTCCAGGGATGGTGATTCCACCACTTTCCTGGGTAGCCTGTTCCAATCCTCTATAACCCATTTGGTGTAGAAATTTTTCCTAATATCCATCCTAACCCTCCCCTGGCACAACTTGAGGCCATTTCCTCTCGTCCTGTCGCCTGTGACTTGGGAGAAGAGACCGACCCCCACCTGTCTACCACCTCCTTTCAGGTAGTTGTAGAGAGCAATAAGGTCTCCCCTCAGCCTCCTCTTCTCCAGGCTGAACAACCCCAGCTCCCTCAGCTTCCCCTCATAAAACTTGTTCTCTAGACCAATGAGAGATTGACTCCATTGTTAAAATAAATGGATGACTTAATTTTGTTTAACCTCTCTTTCTTCTTCAGCTGGAAAGGCAACTACTGATGCAGAACCAGATGAGAGAGAGACAAACAGCCATGCAGATTGCTTGGACACGGGAATTTCTAAAATATTTTGGGACATTTTTTGGACTTGCTGCTGTAGGTTTAACAGCTAGGTATGAAGTTTGTTTCCTAATAGAAAATATAACTATATTACATTTTTATTTCTGTGATGCTGGATCTTCCTCTTGCATTATAACAGGGAGTTATTTTTATCCAGTAACTGCTCAAAGGTTGATCAGATGACAAAGTGACTGTGATTTCTGTCTGCTTCCAGATATGTTTTGATTATGCCTGTACTGAATTGACAATAAACTGATAGAGCTGAGGTATCAAAAGTTCAATGTAAATTAAAAATTGTGTGTGGAACAGGAGGGATTGTTTAAAAGCCATGCCATTTTCTTGTCTGTATTGTGATTTAATGAACTGTTAATGAGCAAAAAATACTCCACCATCTGGGTTTTTTAATATGTTGGTGAACAAGAGGACATATTCTGAAGTCTGTTCACTTAAAATTTGAATCAAGATATTCACCCAAGGGGGAAGAAACCCTGGCTAATAAAGCTGTATTCCATGGGGAAGAACTTGCATTATTGGCCTTCTGTTTGTTAACATGTTTTTCTTGTGCTATAGCATGATTAGGGGAATGTAGGAAATATTTGTCGGTTTGTTTTGTGTATATAGTACAGATGAAATGCATCTTATGCATTATGCATTCTCTGTGGACTCAGATATATTTGGAACTGAACATAGTGTCTTGATTGCTACGTGTTGCATGTAGCTGGATGGATATATGCGTGCACACATGCATGCTACCTGAGTTAGATTATCCCATTGTTGTTAGATATATTCAAAAGCCACTTGAAGCATTTTTTTTAATACCCTGGGTTTGACAGTTGAGCAAGAAGGCAACCAGAAGACGAATGCTTCTGAGGAAATTAACACTTCTTTGATTAGAGAGTGTAGAAGGACACACAAGTCCTAGACAGTCAAGGCCAACCTAAAGGAAGAATGTGCTGAATGCCATAAATAATCTTATTTTTTCTTTCTTTTTTTTTTTTTTTTTTTCCCTAAACAGAGCAATAAAAAAGAAGAACCCAGGAGTTTTACTGCCAATAGTTCCCTTAAGCTTTATATTTGCCTATCAATATGATATGGGCTATGGGACACTGTTGCAAAGGATAAAAGGTATGTGTGTATAATTCTGGCTGGTTCATACATGGAACCAAGTTTAATATGGCTGGGAGAAAACTTGCAATAGATTTTCTCTTTTTTTATGGACAAAAATCTTACTCTTTCATTTCTTGTCTTCTCTATTACAATCAGATACTTCCCCAGTCAAAAGTAATCACCCTACTTTTACGGCTTTTCCCTCCAGTTAAGACTGCTTGTTAATTTCTCCCCTCTTGTTTCAAAAATTTGCATTCTAAGGCTATAAACACAGCTCAAGTAAGCATTGCATATATGTGAGAAAAGACAGATCTAGTGATTTACTTCCATATTCCACTCTGCTGCTGCTGTTTTGGCAAGGGATAGGGATCATAAGAGCAGATAAAGGGATACAGAATTGTCAGCTGATCATCTTGCCACAGTGCCCTGCTAAGCTGCAAAAATTAAGGTAAGTCCCAAAAAGTGGTGTCTTGCCTCATGGTTGCCAGTGGCAGGTCTGATCAAGTGATGGGTATTGAGGATTGTGGAGGTACATTTACATGTTTGCTCTGAATCCTATTGAAGGAGACATGCTAAGAGAATGTTCACTTTAAGTGAAGACAGCATTGGCTTGTCATCTTCACAGATCATTTTAGTTAACTAGCCTGATTTTCCTGTCTGTTACTGACACAAACACACTGAAACAAAATGAAAATTTATTTCAACTCTTGGTCTTAGCCTCCAGATCTAAGAGCTAGGTTTCTTAACTCTGTGTACGTCATTAAAATAATGATAGAAAAATTAGGCATACTCTGAGATATTTCCTGCTGCATACAGGTGCAGTGCAAACATATTCAGGTGATGCAGCAATGTACATCTGTGAACTTTTCATAAACCCCGCTAAATAAATTTATTTGGATTTTTATATGAAGAAGCAGCTAAGCACAGGGAGAAACACTGAGTGGCTCTTGGAAATCCAAGAGCTGAAAAGGACATTAGTACATACAATGCAGAAGGAATACTTGGAATTTAGGATTTGTTAATTTATTTTTATTTTTTTTTAAATGACCACATGTTCATTCAAGAATTTTGAAAGAGTGAGTATATCATAATGCAAACCCCCTGGCAAGAGTATGTAGTGTGTTTCCAAATAGGAAAAGTCATCTTCGTAACTTCAGATCTATTAGGGCAACTTCATCCATATGCAACATTTGTGAAAAGGTTTGGAAGAAAAGAAGCTATGGGGACAAAGATAAAATGAAATATGCCAAAGTAACTCTGTCTTTTCCAGGAAAATAATTTCTCTTTTCCAAAAGAAATGTGGTAGATCTACTATAAACTCATGAAAACATTTAGTGTGGTATCACATGAAGGTTAAGTTAGCATGAAAAACATGGAAATTAGTAGAAAGGTAAGCACTGGAGTAAAGAGAAGATGTCAAAATTTGTGCTTAAAGGGGAAGTAGCGGGGATATTAGCAATATTCCTTAAGAAGATGTCAAAATTTGTGCTTAAAGGGGAAGGCTAGGCTTTAGCGGGGATATTAGCAATATTCCTTAAATTGTGAAAAGGTTTGGAAGAAAAGAAGCTATGGGGACAAAGATAAAATGAAATATGCCAAAGTAACTCTGTCTTTTCCAGGAAAATAATTTCTCTTTTCCAAAAGAAATGTGGTAGATCTACTATAAACTCATGAAAACATTTAGTGTGGTATCACATGAAGGTTAAGTTAGCATGAAAAACATGGAAATTAGTAGAAAGGTAAGCACTGGAGTAAAGAGAAGATGTCAAAATTTGTGCTTAAAGGGGAAGTAGCGGGGATATTAGCAATATTCCTTAAGATTTTATCTGGATCTGCTTTTATTTAGTATTTGAAATTATGATTAGGTTATAGTAACCAAATCTTTATGGATCTTTATGTGGATGACAAATTTGATTGGTGTCATCAACAAAGAGGAAATGCACTGTAGTACAAGAAGAGCTGGTGACGTGAAGAACTGAGATAATAAAATAGGATTTGATTTGATAAGGTCAATGAGAAGCTAGAGACTAATAGGGATTTCTACCGTCAGAGGTCACCATTTGGAAATGATAGAAAAAGGGAAAAACCTGAATGTATTAAGTGATCACAGAATGAGTATAATCCAGTGTGATGAAATTATGGGAGTCAAGCGAAGTCTACAATCATCAAGTGAAGTTTCTTAGTATCACAGCATGGTTGAGGTTGGATGGGACCTCTGGAGGTTGTCTGGTTGAACCGCCCTGGTCAGGCAGGATCACCTAGAGCCAATGGCCCAGAAAAAAAGCCCGATGGCCTCTAAATATTTCCAGGGATGGATGTTCCACAACCTTAGTACAAATGGAGAGTACAGATAGGAAGGTATTGATGCAGGAGAACAGTAATGTTCCTTGGAAGTTTTACATAATTTGGATTACTTCTGTACAAGGAATCTACAATTACTGAAGAGTTAAAATTATCTGGGAATGCTAAGCTATCCTGCAAAAGAAAACAAAGCAATTAGTTTGTATGGCCTTGTAAAAAGACGTCAGAGATTTGGGTCTACAGATCTTACCTACAGGCTAGGATAAAGGAACATAAGAGAAGGAAATTAAAGGAAGTGGATTAGCCTGAACGAATCTGGGCTGGAAATAAGAAGAAGATTTGTAATTATGTGGAAATCAGATTCAGGAGTTTATTTTATTTTAAGATTAAAATTAAGTACTTGAAGAAAAGGTTTTATGACACAATTGACCCACAGCCATAATACTTGTTCTTACTACTCAGCTGATCCCTGTGACCACTCCCATACTGCTTTCTCAAACCACCTCTCTGCTTGCCCATATATTCTGTTGGTGCATGCCATGCTTCACCTCTGGTGTAATAATGATTGTATACACCATTCCCTTTAACTGGTCTTTTTCCCCCAGGGTATGCCTATCTTCAGCCACACAGCCAATTCTCTCTCCTAAGTTCATTTGCGATTATTTCCACGCTACACAATCTTCCTTGTATCTTAACTACCTTGATCAAATACCCTGCATCTGCCATCCTTCATTCTTTGGAATCAGTTTATGTTCCTGAGAGGTTTCTCTATTTCTCTTTCACCAGGCATTTTGTCTCTGATGTTGCTTACAGTTAATTTTTAATTCTGTCTCTAGCCTACTTGTACAAACATTTTCTCATTATTTGCTTATTCTCCCGCATAGACATTGGAAGGTGTTTTTTTTCCTGCTTTATAACTTGGGCTAGTTAAAGCAAAAACGAGGACACAGGGGAAATACCTGTTTGAGTTCTGCTTGTGCTGCTGAAAATCCCTAAGTGTGCCAGAGTCATGTAATAGAACTGAGTCTTCTGGTGATGTTAGGGTTACAGAACACCTGTCTGGTGCACAATCTTTTCTGAATGGCTGGGGACAGTAAGTATCAGCCATGAACCTACTATCTGTGTTCTTGGCTTGCTGTTCTGCTTCTCCTCCTAGCCTAGTACATATTGCTGGTGTTTCTCAGACAAATTATTAGAGAAGGGGAGGGATTATATTGCCAGCCTCCAACTGCACAGAACGTCTCCACTAAGCAATAAAACTGGCTACCTTTTCCAAGATTTAGGTAGTTCACTGCTAGTATCCTGAGCCATATGAGAAGGATGGTGACTAGGCAATCTGCTCTAGAGCATCTGAGTCACATGCACAGAGATTTGACTATCTGTAACATCTCTGTGTCACCTAAGATTTCTTCGTCTTCCATAATGAGATGCTATATGCAACTGACTCACATGTTGTTTCCAGTTACTGGGAGTAGCAGTGTCATCCTGTTGGATATTACTGATGTGTAGAAAACCCAAGCAGTGTAATACTACCAAAATTGCAGTGGGAGATTTCAGCATTCAGACCTGTTTTAAAGATTGACCACAATCTTGACTGCATTACAATATTCAGTCAGGTTTATTGCACATAAATACAGCTTCAAATCCTTGCCTTAACGATCATCAAGCTAGGAATTAAGGCATAGGTAAACAAGATTGTTGGCATTGTACCAAATGGGATCAGCCAAAACACATTCTTTGCCTAATCTTCATCCTTTCTTATATCACAGTCAGACCACCACAATTTATGTATGATGTTCAATCCATATCTTTGTTTTTTGGATTCTCTGTCCTAGATGTTTTCATTCCAGCCTTACCCAGAGCATTCTGCACCCTACAGCTTTTCCCTGCTATGCTGTTAAGACTGCATGTTTAGGAGGCCGTCTTAGCAAATCTTTTTGGGAGCAGTCTACTTTTAATGCTTCTTCAAAGCCTGTGCTACCCACTTTCTGCCTGCAACCTCATATCTCTTAGCGTAGGCCTGAGACAAGAAGGAAAATTGTGCCCAAATATAGCATGTCTAGGTTACTGCATATAGGGAATTTACTTGTTAAAGCTTACATATGCTTTTATGGCTATGTCCGATCCACCCTCTTCTCAGACTCCTAATTGGTCAAATACAGTATGGAGTTGTTAGAAAGTACAAGGTGATGCTAAGTCCTTGCAGTTATCTCATGCTCCAATTCAAAGCATGTGTGTAATAAATCTCTACACGAAACATCAATATAACACTGTATTTTTTAGGAGAAAGGGGCTAACAGAAACTGCAACAACAGCAGCACGATTAGTTGTTTTGTCTGAAGTTCGTTCAAACGAATGCAGACTGAGGCAAGTATTCAGTTCAGACCAAACACTTCCATGTGCAGATATCCCACCAGTCCAAAATTCCTTGGAGACAACTTTAATGCTACATTGGCATCAGCTCATTTGTAAAATACATTGACCTGGTATTTTGCTGTTGTGGCCCAAACAAGGGTGGGGAACTTACTCCATTTTTTAAAATTTTTTAAGGTGAAGCAGAGAACATTTTGGACACACAGAGCACTTTGCTAGAATTGCCGAAAGGACCACTCACTTATGAAGAGCTGGAGAAAATCAGAAGATCTCAGAGCAAGTTCTTCATAGAAAAATAGGAAGATGGTATTAAAGCTGAATGTCTGAAATGTGATTGTAATACTTGTTTTGGACATAAATGAATCATTAAAATTTTAAGAAAATTACAAGCTTTTATAAAATTGAAATAGAATTCATTTTTTTAACTGGTATTTTCTAAAGCAATGATTTTTGTATCTTATGTATCTCTTGAAAACTTCCATTGTTACTGTAGTATATTTTTCTTGTTTAGAATGAAATATTGAATTGACACTATTTAGAGTCTGAAAATAACTTTCACCTGTAGTAAAAATGTCTGGTGCTGACCAAACTCACTACAATCAACAAAAATAAGTTAATTGGTAGTTACAAATGTGTATGAATATGGTCATAATTTTCAAATGTATTTAAGGATGCATAGCTCATTTTGAAGTCAGGAATAGACAGTCAACTTTGAAAAATAAGGCACTTTTTATTTGCTGTTCTTTAGGCAGTAAACTCACTATTTCTGCTTCAAATTCTGGAATAAACAGCTTTTATCAGAAGTAGGTTCAGAAGTAAACACGTCACTTGCTAACTGTGTGTTTTACTCTTAGGAAAAACTGTATTAAAGTATAAGCAGAGATAATTTCTCAAAAAGAGAAAACAAATTATGTAGCTATTTCCTGAATCTTTTTCATGCTTGTTTGACATTCTGAAACTCAGGATAATTTGTTTACATGAAATCAGAGTTTCACTACTAAGATGAATATTAACTTAGACTAACAGCAAGCAAAATTACTAATGTATGTTTTTGTAATGGGTAGATCCAAGGGGTCTTACAAGTACTGAAAAACTGAGGGATTTTTTGCATGCCTTTACTCTAGCATGGTATATACAGAGAATATAATGTTAGTATATTTTAGTGTTCTGATGTTACACTTGGCAAAAAAAAAAGGCATCTTTCTGTATTGGAAATCTTGTTTAAAACCAGATTATTTTGTGCTTTGGTGGAAACTATTCTAGCATTAGTCTAATTGTGGAATGAAAAACAAATGCCCGAAAAGCATCCAATAATGAATTAAGCCAAGTCTGTACTGACAATTTGTTGAGATAAAAATTAAATTCTGGGTGGAGATAATGCCCTGAGTCTCTTTTTGAAGATGACTTGACTAAAGTTAGAATATTGTTACAGTGAGACATGTGAATATGTAGTAAAACAAAAGCTTCTCAATGTAGAATAAATTAATAGCACAGTTTCCATTGCTGTGTAAGATTTCTGAAAGTGTATTCACTTCTGCATTCACTTCTGTAATTGGTTCTGTCATTGCATGTTAACGATGCATACAACCTGTAACAGATTTCAAATGTGTTGCATTTTAATGTGCAGAGTGATAAAATGGGTTATAATAGCTTGGTCTACACTTTAGCTGTTCAGTATTTAAGGCATCAATTTTAATTGGCTTGGAAGGCGTGCCTCAACTCAGCCTATGGTGCTTCCCATGTTCTGGGTGACCTCACAAAATGCAGCCAAAGACCAGCTTAATTTTCTGCCTGTCCTGTAACATAATCCCTCACCACTTGCTACTATATTATTTACTGCACTTAGGACTTACATATCCCTGGTTACTTGTTTTGCTTTGAATAACAGGACATCTGCTACCTTACCTCCAAGTTCTGAACTCCACCTTGCTTTAACTTTGATGAAGTTATAATAGCCTTTTGGTCTCTGTCATCTATTGATACTCTTTTCTTTAAAAAAAAAAAAAAGAAAAACAATTAAACCGTCTTGGTTTGGTATTTCTGTGTCTCCACCTGTGCCTTTTAACTCACCTTTTAAAAATATGAAAGACATTTTTACACGTGAGCAGTTTTACTTACAAATCCTAGAAAATTAGGAAATACCCTAACCCTACCCACTGTGAATTAGAAATTAGTGTATGTGTGTTTGCAATAGATTGCTGGCTATGGTGTTGGATCAAAAGTGGTGTTAAAGGAAGCAAGCAGGCTAAGCAAAATAATGATCCTGACAGCAGTTTCAGAAGATAATAGGATAGCTATTTATTGCTCCATCCTAGCTAAATTTGAATATTTTTTTTTCTCCTGAAGGTTAAGCTTAGATCAATGATGTTAATCCATGCTAAAGACTCCACACTAAAAAGTGACGCCAATAAGTCAGGTTTGATTCAGTGTTACACAGTGAGTATTGGTGAAAATTACTAAATTTATAAGGCAAAAATGACAGGCTCCAAGCAGGACAATCTAATGCCAATCCCAGAAATGGATTTAAACAGGCTACCTAGAATGTGCCAAAGGTCATCAAGAAGTTAAGGGTTTGTTACCTTTACTGCCTTTATTTTTTACTGTTGGCTTTGCTTTTTTCTTGATAAATATATGCTTTTGTTTTGAAGATACTAATTCTTTATTATGGATTATTCATTTTACTGCCAGTGTGTTAATCAAAATGCTTGCATGTGCCAAGCCCAGTCATATCTGTCACAGATGTCCAGCTACAGAGTGGTTGAACTGTATGACTTCTTCAGAGAACAATGAAAGAAAGCAGGAAAGCTTACCTTTGACAGGGTCTGCTTCAGGGAAACAGATGTTTACAGCACAAGTTGCCCGTAATCATCATACCTGTTGTACTTGCAGAAATAAATAAAACATCAAAGACATCCTGCTCTCTTCTGTCATTGGTGCTCAGCTGGCTTCAGGTGTAAGGCATACTTTAATATATCACAGCAACTGGCTGTTTTCATCAATCACTGGGGAAGGGAAGGAGAATAACTGCGGGGGGGGCTTGTTCTGACCTCAGGGCACTACTCTTCTTACCATCTTAATCCTGTTGTTTTTTCTGGTCGTAATGTCTGATAGCCATGCATCCTGAATCAGTGTCACTCAGAGCAGGATTCTTCCGGGAAAGTGAGAAGTCTGTCATGATTAGGATGTCAAAATTAAACTCTTAGTGTCTCATTCAGAATCCAAAAAAGTGCATGCAATTTGTGAGCCACAACTGCCCGCCCCACACTTCTCTTGTTAGTCTGGTTTTGATATAATACATGAGTATTGTTGAGAAACAGGCAATGTTACTTCAGGGGATCCAGTTTGGGCCTCTTCCTTTATTCCTTGGATGACTGATTTAACTTTTCCAAACCTTTCTCATGATAGGGAAAGTTAACCCTTACAGCCCCTTCCTAAATATTTTGAAATTATTTTATGACTGCATGTCACTGCTTTTAAAAGTTGAAGGGGAAGGCATTTATGTGGACATAACCAATCAAGATAGTTTCTGCATTATTATTTAATTTTTTCATCAGTCTTGGAATTATTGATACAAAAATCCTTGGATTTCTTCTTTTTTGTAACTATTAGCTTTCTTAAAGGTGGACTGCTTTCTAAAACCCATGATGATCTTCTGATGAAGCCCTAGGTAAGTCAGCTGGATACCACTGGTACTTACTCAACAATCATGTGCATGCAGTGGTATTTCACAGTTCTTGCAGAACCCTGTCTAGTCCTAAGGAAACGAGAAATATTTGAAATTAACATCTGGGCAACTTTCACAAACTAAGTGGTTATTGCAGCAGTGAATTGGATGAATCTGAAATGCAGTCTCTGAAAAATGACTAATGAAGTCTGTTCATTTCTGATCTACTTCTGATCTATTGTGTAGATTGTCTGACATTTAACGTGTGAATAAGCCTTTCCTTCATGGTATTCAAGGCTATCAAGGTATTGTTAAAGGGTATCTTTTTTATTTAGCCACCTGTTTTCACGAAACTTCCTTTGCCTCCTGTAAACTTTGATTGCTATTGGCCAACAAATCCAAAATTTAGTGCAAGGGAGGGAAACGGTAAAATTAATTGTCTTTACCTTATTTTAGGAAACTAAAAAATACAAAATATTTGTATTGAGACAGTACACTGGACGTACCTATCAGGCAAGATCCTACAGATCAAGAATGGAATTTCATATCTTTGCTGTTTTCTGTTCTTCTTTATCATACAAACAGTAAGAAGGTAGATAGTTGCTTCAGATTGGTTGCATTTAAATTATTTATTATGTATTGTTTTGAATAGGTATTGACCCCTGGGGGACTCCACTGGTTACAGGCTTCCAACTTGAACCTGCTCCATTAATAATTACCCTTTGGGTCCTGTCACACAGCCAGTTCTCAATCCACCTCACTGTCCCCTCATCCAGCCCATACTGCCTCAGTTTCCCAATGAGGATGTTATGGGAGACAGTGTCAAAAGCCTTGCTGAAGTCAAGGTAGATGACATCTGCTGCCCTCCCCTCATCCAACCAACCGGTCATGGCATCATAGAAGGCTATCAGATTGGTCATACATGATTTACCCTTGGTAAACCCGTGTTGCCCACTTCCAATAACCCCCCACTCTTCAACTTGTTTGGAGATGACATCTAGTATGAGTCTCTCCATCACCTTCCCAGGGACAGAGGTGAGACTAACTGGTCTGTAATTCCCAGGGTCCTCCTTCTTGCCCTTTTTGAAGACTGGAGTGATGTTGGCCTTCCTCCAGTCCTCAGGCACCTCTCCTGTTCTCCATGACTTCTCAAAGATGATCGAGAGTGGTCCAGCGATAACGTCTGCCAGCTCCCTCAGCACTCGTGGGTGCAACCCATCAGGGCCCATGGACTTATGAATGTCCAGTTTGGCCAAGTGGGCCCGAACCTGGTCCTCATCTACTTGAGGAAAAATTTCCTCTCTCCATACCTCCCCCTTGCCTCCAAGGTCACAGATTCATGAGGGGCAGTCCTAACAGTGAAAACTGAGGAAAAGAAAGCATTCAGCAGCTCTGCTTTCTCTGTGTCTTCCACTACTAGGGTGCCCACCTCATCCATCAGTGGGCCCACATTATCCCTAACCTTTCTCTTGCTGTTAACATACTGAAAAAACCCCTTTTTGTTATTGTTAATATTGGTGGTAGGTAGATAGTTGCTTCAGATTGGTTGCATTTAAATTATTTATTATGTATTGTTTTGAATAGAAGTAGTTTTTCTAGCCATGATGAACAGATAATTAAACCTCGCCTCTGACTTGATTTAAATTCATCGCAAATTACTGACAGACTGCCAGTTGGGCTTTTATATATAAAATCTCGTATGATTTAAAGTTACATGACTAACATAGTAACTTTCTTTATAACTCACTATTCAAATTACAGCAGATGCAAAAGCCCTAGATGTGAAGGCAATGTTACTAAAATATGGCTGGAGGAAAAATACTCATCATACACCCTACTAGTGAAACTGCATTGAGCATAGTAACATTAAGCAATGTCAAACTACTGCCAGCTTATTCAGATATGATCCTTAATAAAACTCATTAACTCGCTGCCTGTTGCTGCAGTCTTTAATCCTAGCAAGGCAGCATTTGTAGCCTATGCTTTCCAACAGGAAGAGTGATGAGGAGTGCTGCAGTGTGGGCTCCCCTGAGGAATTAGGAATGTCTTGAGAAGCCGTTCCCTCCAAGCCCTCTTTGACAACCCGTGCTCCATCACCTACCAACCAGCGCAACAGAAAGCACAGGAAGAATCGTCTTTCACATTCACTAGCCCTGATGAAGAAGCAGGTGAGGTCAGAAAAACTGTTTTGATCTATTTGTTTTCCAGTCTTTTGAGTGCTGTAGTTGGAGGTTACGTGCTTCAGACACTTGTGAAAAATGAGGTTCTTACAAAAAAAACCTAAAGGTGGCCATCATAATGCCTGCCTTTGCTTAGGGAGAGTTAGATGTGGTGCCACAGTAACTGATGGTTACAATTAAATTTGAAACTAAAGCAGGTGGAGAGTCAGAGAGTCACAAATTGTGATGCAATTGTGGACAGACACAAATTGTGGTGTACATTGATGAGTCAGCCTGCTATTTGGGAACCTCTCTTGACATTCTTTGGTGAAAAACTCTGAGAAGGACATATCAGACATTTTGCTGCTTTCAAAGGCTGGATCCAGTATTGGGCATGGGCATTACAGTAGGGTATAAGGTAAATTATATTAGTTTACAAGCTAAGTAAGTCACTGGGTCAGTCACTGCCTGACTCAGGAGGCACCTCCCTTATTGTCCTGAAAGTCGTGGTAGTGCTCTTGCACGTGACTACAGCTCTGCAGCCACTGGTAACAACTCCCTTGCCTATAAGACTACTTACAGTGCAGGAGTAAGTTCACTTGATGTGATGGCTATTTTCAGAAAAAGTCCACAACACCAACAAGGTCAAGCTGCTGCTCTCTTTAAAAGTGGAAGTTGGGATTATCTCAGCACAAATTGTCTGTAACAGAATAGCAGTCAGGACTTCAACTGAGGGAGAAACAGATGGAGGTTTTATTCTTCAGGAATTTTGGATTGGCAGCCTCCATTTCTGCAGACTGCATCCCAGTAATGGCCTGGATGATAGCTAGTGTCTACTGCTGAAGTGGTGCCATTGTTCAAAACATTTATGACTGGACCAAAAAGAAAGTCCAAGTACAGACAACTTTGCAGGTTGCTCACTATTCTACACCTCCACAACCTCTTTCTAGATCCTGGTCAACATAAAACACCCAAGTTCTCCTTGAACAGGGGACTGGTGTCTATTTCTCCTCTGCCAGCGCAGGTGAATCACTCACCTTTGTACACCAGGCCATGGATGCACGTCTTCTTTGTGCTCTCCTTCTAGATGGAGTTTTGAGTGGTTTTCTCTATAAACTAACAGCACTCTCGGGATAGAAAGCAAACCCTATACAAAAGATCTGTAAACAAGAGCCTCATTGTATTTTTACGGCGATTAACTTTTCTGGTTTTCCACCGTATGGCTGTTTATAAAAGGAAACAACAGCCACTTCTTGTCCTATCGCCCTCAAAAAAACTCCCCCGAAGCAAGCTTTACTTTCACAGGGCGCACAGTTCTGCTTGGTAAGTCCAGAGAAAGCCACCCTCATTGGTGAGAGCCTGCTGAGGGCTGCTGGTGAAACACAGGGGTGTGGAGCTCCGCATCCCCAGGGCACGCGTGTCGGAGCCGAGGCGTCTCTGACGCTTGGGTGCCTACAGCTGCCACTGAACATGGGTGTCCAGAACAACTCACTTGAATTTGAGAGGAATTCCGGCTTTTAAATCCCACCTCAAGTGCCCGCAGCTTAAGTAGTTGTGTAGAAGCACGTTTATTTCACTCTACTTGCTTCTGCCTTTCTGCTTCACCCAACACTTTTAGGCCTGAGTAGTTGTTATGTGGATTCTAGACCCGCAAGGCAAAAACACGCCAGGCGAGCAGAAGTCTTCCACATTTTAGAAGCCATTGGAGGTGCATCGCCAACCGGTACTTGCCCACAGCCCGGAAAGGCTGAGATGGAGAGGGCGCGGAGGGGCCCGCGGGGCGGTGGGGAGCCGGCGGCCGGCCTGAGGGGAAGCCGGAGGCGAGGTGCACCCTCACCGGGGCGTGAGGAAGGGGCAAACAGAGGCGTCAGCCCTGCCCGAGGCCGCCCGGTGTCAGGCCCGGGGACCGCCCGGCGAGGCGGCGGCGGCAGGGCTGGGGCGGTGACTCAGCGGTGCCCTCAGCGCATAAAAGGCGGGAGGGCGGGCCGGCGGCGGCAGCGCGCGCGGCACGCGGGGCGGCGGTTGGGCTCGAGGGCCGTGAGCGCCGGCGGTTAGGAGCGGTTCGGCGGATCCGCCAAGGGGACCGGGACGGGTGGTCGGCGCCATGGGGGCCAAGCTGCGACTCCTCTGCGCCGCGGCGGCGCTCATCTGCGCGGCGGCTCCGCCGGGACAGCCCGGCGGCCGGGGAGCGGCGGTAGCCGCCGCCGCGCTGTCGGCGGGCGAAGGGGACGGGTACGGGGTGAAGCTGTGCGGGCGGGAGTTCATCCGAGCCGTCATCTTCACCTGCGGCGGGTCCCGCTGGAAGCGGCTCTCCCTGCTGGCGATGGAGCCGGCGCCCGCGGGCGGTGAGTATCCGGGGGGACGGGCGAGGCGAGGCCGGAGGGGGCAGCCCTGCCACAGGCGGCCCCGGGGCGGCGGCGTTGCCCGGGCAGCCCCGGGGGCGGAGGAGGCTGTCGAGGCGCCGCGCCTCGCTCGGGAGAGGCCCGGTGAGGAGAGATTGGGGGGAAACGGGAGGGAGCGGGGACGAGCTCGCTCCTCCTGCGCTGAGCCGCCCCGGGAGCGCCCCTTCCCCGCTGGCTCGGGTCGGGATCTCGCCTCCCTTCCGAAAGGAATCCCGCGCAGGAGGGGAAAGGACCGGGCAATTCCCGGGGTAACCCGCCAAGTTTTTGGTCTGTTCGGAAACGTCGCTCTGCACGGGGCTGAGCAGCCCCGTCGGCGGCCGAGGCTCACCGAACTCTTTATTTAAAAAACAAAACACAACATACCAAACCATCAAACAAACCGGAAAGAATAAATCGCGCTTCTTCTGGGCCGTGCGGGGGAGCGCGGCGCGCCCTCGGAAGCGGTGGGAAGCGCCTCTGGCTGTGATTTCGCCGCCCCCCCGGCTCCGGGTGGCTTTGGGGGCGGGGGGGACCGGGCTGGGGTGAGGGGACCGCTGTGCTCCGCGTCCTCCTCGGCTGCGCCACGGCCGGTACCGGACGGGCAGCCGTTTGGGGTGTTTTTATCGCTCGGGTGCGCTGCTCTGTGCAAAAGAGTTGGCGTGTTGGGGGATGGCCGGGACTTTTTTGGATGATGCTTCTTCAGGTTGCGCTTTAAACAGTAAGAACTGCTCTAGGGGTCTTTGGGGAAACAGTTAATGGGTAATGTAACAGTAATTTTAAGTAACGAGGTGACTCTCATTTATGTTGATATTTTGAGTACTGAAAATAACGCCTTTTAACAAGGACAAAGGTTGGAATTACGGCTAAAATATGCACTAGAAACGCTTTCTTCTTTCTCAAACGTACTGTTAATGGAATAACCTTAGACCTCAGGCAGTTAATGAAGCCAGTATTTTGGATTCTTGGGAGTGTTTTCCTTTTTTTTTTTTTTTTCCCCCTGACAGGTTGAGTAGTAGGTAAAAGTTACCTTTGTAATTATAACGAATGACATATGTAGAGTCCCTGCTGAGACTGTGTTCTTTCCCAGCAAACTTTGTTTTCCTTTTTATTAACGGTAGCTTCTGAGAACATCAGTCACTAAGGAGTCCTGACTGCTGTGTGCTGTCTATCTAAAAGTCTTCCCTGCCCCAAAAGGCTACCAAAGAGCAGTTACTGTCTAATTAATAAAGTTGCTACAACCACTTTTATTTTTGTCCGTATTCAGGCAGCTGTTCCATATGAAAATTAGCTTCTATATGTTAAGAAGCCATATTTAAGTAACTGTTAATGTTCACTGGGTGTTCTCATGTTCTTTCAGCTTTCTGAAACAAAAAGACATATTAACAGCACAAGTCAAACACAAGTTTTGTTGGTTTTTTTTTTTAACTTAAGAATTGAAGGAACTGTTTTTCTTCACGTTAGGTGAAGCAAGGAGTGCCACTTCCCTTGCAGAACTAAAAGCAAGAGAAACGGTGGGAAGTGAAAGGAAGTAGAGCTGGATTTTTGAGAACACTTCAGTCAGTGAAACTGTGTTTCTAAGTAAATTCTGCCTCTGCTATGCCTTGAGAAATTAAAGAAACGAGTGCAAAGCATCAGCTGAAAATAGCTATAGAAAATCAGAATCTGTAAGAAGTGGTTTACATACGATATTTGCTTATTTAGTCTTCCCTACATTTGGTCTTCATATGGTGCTACTTCGTGTGGTTGTGCATGGGAGAGAACTAGTCTAACCTAGTTCATGAGCCACACGACACAATTCTGTGTGGTTTCTGGGTACATCTTTACAACAAATTTTTATTTTTATGGAAATACTGAGGCTTCTATATCAGTAACACGCTGTAGGATGTTTATACCTCAGTCACGGTTGTAGCCGTATACTCTCCATGTCTGTCAGGCAGTTTAGCCTTTAGAACGTATAGATTCCCCTAAAAGTAAGCTATAAGTAAATCATGGAGTGGAGGCTCTGCGGTACTGACAGTTCTCCCAGATAAATGCTTCACTTATTACTAAGAAATGGTTCTTATTGCTACTTCTTAGAGTTATGTGCTCCTTTTGATACCCCTGCAGTCTGAAACTAAAGAAAATCTTCTTTTTAAACAGATTCTGCACGAACAGCAAGTAACAAACTACTGGGAAACTTCAAGCTGCAATCAATTTTGGGTCCTGAAGTGGAGCAGCTGCAGAGAAGCAGCCCATTTCTTGTGTGGGAGACACTTAAGGACTTCTATAGTTTAAATGACTATAATGAATATTTACCTGTGGTGGACAACTTCAAAGAACTTGTTCACCAGGTAGAGGAAGCTGTTCAGAAGGACAGGGGAGGATCAGGAATTGCAAACCCCGTGGGATCAAACAGTTATCTTTGGACCAGGTATCCCAGAAGAAAACGTGAATCTCTGGGTTTGGCAGGAATGTGTTGCAAATGGGGATGTACCAAAGCTGAAATAAGTACTATATGCAGAGTTTAAAATCCTCTCTGCACTTATGCATGAAATCAATGTTCGTTGCAGTGCTATTTGATTGAATACTGTATGGAGAAAGAAAACTCTCACTGTATTTTATTTTGTCTCTATGTACCAGTCAATACTGCTGGTTCTCTTTAAAAAAATAAAATCCACAAGTGTAACTGTAATGATTCTGTTTGCTGCAGTAACTTCTAACCTATATTTTTTACTAAGTCTTTTCATTTTAATGTTGAGCCTTTACACTTCTATTACAAATGTATTATATCTTTGTAACACTCTAGGAAGAACTTCAATGTTTCATTAAAGTGTAATTATATTAAGTGTTACCGAATTGTTCTTTTCTGTTGACAGAAAGAACATCCAGTGATGTTCTTGAAAGGAGATTCATGGTACAAAGCTGTACAGAAAGGATATTTTGCCGGTTGAAGCTCCACTCAGCACTGACTCAGCTTGCTGATTATTTTGGACACACTTTTTCCATTTCCTCCTCATTGCAGAATTATTTTATGCAGTATTGTCTTACTAGAAACTTTACCACAATACAAGACCTGCAACCTAAATTCTTAATATAAATTTCTCCATGTTTGTCGATGGGCTTGTTAGTGAGTGAAGCATTAACACCTTAATTATCCCTTGTTTACCATACTTCCTCATTTATTTTCCTATGCTGCTAAGTGAGAGTGTTGGATGTACTTCAAGTCACCTATTCTACAGACACTCAGGCATCTTCTTGTGTATTCTTATGGTAGGCTGGTCTATGCTACTTCAGGTGTATTTCTAAATTGCTAATTGCTACTGTGTTTGTAAATTGCTAACTTAATCTTAGTAGTTTCTAAGCTTTTTTGTCTTCCTGGCTGTTTTTCCTATCTGTAACAATTTTTATTTCAAGCTATACTGTTGATGAGTTGAAGTCTTTGGTTTTTTTTCTGACCTTTATGAAGTTATTGACCTTTATGGTAACTTCACTTAGCTTTGTAGCAGCAGTTGACTCAGTATACTTTATAGCTTAGACCGCACAGTTTTTTCCTTTGGTTGATGGTGCTTTGTTCTTCAAATTGTCTTTTGAAAAGTGTTCTTTGATTGAACTACTTCTTAATGAAGTTATTGCATCACTTTTTCATCCCTTTTCCTAAAATATTATTATTCCAGCAATTAGGCATCTAGCAATCCTTTTTATTTGTTAAACCATGTCATTTTTAATGAATTATGAAGTAGAGAGTGGGCAGAGAGGGCATTCACTATCAATGGTGTTACCTTCCAGCTGTAGAGCAGCATCTCTTCTGTCACTGTAACAATGTTTAGAAAAAAATGAGTTGTCTTCTTCCACATGTTGTAATGACTGCTTTTTGTCACTCCGAGTGGAGACGATAACTCTGTAAAGTTCTCCTATGGTTTTCTTTGTAACAGGCTAGATAAACTTTGATAGCTGGACTTCCAGCAACTTCACCTCACAAATAATTACGTGTTTGGAGACTCCTTATGAACCCCAGACCAATTGGACTGGGACCTAACATTAGTTTAGATCAGGATTTCATAGGGAAATACAGCATGAGTTTGAGGGGAAGTGCTCCTTTAATTTGTGAGTAGGATCCAGGGCTTTGGGAGTTAAGATTCTTTAGCAAGGCAAAGGATAAATGGTATATAGAATTGCTAAGAAAAGGGAAAACGTGAAAAGGCTTTGTATGATGAAACTGGAAATTAGCCTGTATGCATCATTTATTTTACTAGTAAACTTTCAAAAAGAAATATTGGGAAAGGCGAATATGGTGTTTATTCTACTTGTTTGTTCCAGTAGCACTGGTCTGCCCAGGTGCACAGCTTGCGTGTATAGTGAGCAACCTTACTGATATCCTGAGTGAATCAAAAATGTAGTTAAATTTGTGAGCTTAAGTCTTGAACAGAATAATCTGGAGTATAACTTGTCAGGTTAGACGTAACCCATTGATAGAACTATCAATAGATGAAGTGGAAAGTAGTGTCCAAGGTGAACTGTTTCATGCTGGGACAGAATTATAAATAGAAAAATCAGTCTTTATCTGACATAAGCAGGCGTTTTTCAGAGGTATGAGTCAAGATACATCAGCATGCATAACCCAGGGAAATGCTGAAATTTGTGTTTTCATCTGATTTCTTAGTAGGCCTTGTCATAGTCTGTTAACAGCTTTCGCAGGTCAGCCATGACACAAACACATGGCACAGACTGAAATTCAATCTTTATTTCAGAGTAAGGGAGTATTTGACTCAGTGTATACACCGGGGCGTGAAAAGATTGCCTTTGTTTTAAAGCAAATTGAATTTTCAAAGATGTCTAATGTTTTCTGTGCGGGTGGGCCATATTTTATAATGGTTTCTTTGCAATATAACCAAAGGTGACAATTATGTGTCACTCAATTGCAGCAGGTCTAGAGGATGCAATCTGCTCCTGCTTTCATGACTCAGTGTCCAAACACTTTTTTAAGACCAGAAGCAAACTTTTTACGTAAAATGAGGTGTCTTACAGGGGGGAAGCAAATGCGCTTTGGAGCAGACAGCTCAAGATGTAAAATAATTACTGAGTTGGCACATTACTCCAAATAGCTGACCTGAAGGACACCGTCTCTGCTGATTGCTCCTCGGGGAGTAGGGCTGTGTGTCGATAGCAGCGTGAACGTGAGCACAGCTGTTCAAAGCAGCACACTGTGCTTACCATCACAACTGTTCAGAAACACACACTTTTCACAAGAAATAACCTTTTTTTTTTTTTTTTCCACACATGTCATTCACAGAACAATTAGCTATTGAGAAAAGCACTGTTTTAGCGACTTGCTACTAACAGAAATTGCAGTCTCATGTAGTCCTAACCCACAGGGAGCGTCCAGTTTCTGGGGAATCTGTTAAGATTTGTGAGCCATCTTCTGAACAGTGTTTTGAGTTTGTGAGTAGAAAATTATACATCAGCACATTCTCATACTAGCACTGCTGTCTGCATCTGTGCAAGTTTATTGTTGGGGATCTTTATTTCACTGTGAGTGTAGTCTGATTCAGACCATGAACTCCTTGAAGTCAAAAGTCATGGGAATAATCCACAGCAGCAGATACAACAGGTTTTCTGGCTCTATTCCCTGTTATGGCCTTACTTAAAACCTGAGAGAGCTCTTTATGTAAAGAGCTGTGGAGATGACTGTGATACAGCTAGAGCCAAGGGCCTCAGATGACAGGGTAGAAGTTTCACCGTACATGGAACACTGAATGTGCTGCAGAGAGCTATCTGACAAATCCCAGTGACCTAGAGGACACAGATCCCTTCTGTGTCTTGTCCTATTTGGTCAGTTGATTAATTTGCCACTTGTTTAAACCATACAGGAAAAAACATCTGGATTTCTGAGTTACTGGAGTAGATGTGGTAGCCTTTTTTTTTTTTTCCTTTTACCTCTGCTGATAGGCAGGAAAAAAGTTAACCTTTATTCCTAAATTCTGGCAGAGCCAGGAGCAGGCCTAGAGCTAGCACTCTGAGATTTTGGAAGGCTTCCTGAGACTACCATCTTTTCTCCTCACAGGCAGCAGAGACTCAACAGAGAAGGCAAACTCCTCTGCTGCTCAGCAGAACAGAACCTGGGTAGACCTGTATCCCATCTGCTGCTCCGCAGGCACTCACCAGTAGCAGCGAGCAGCTGAAAGGGGGGGCTTTTCTCATTTGTGCCACGTTACCATCACACGTGACAAGAGTTTTTTCATGGCACAGCTTTTCTGTATCTTGGGAATGAACACCCCAGCTGTTGGCTCCTTTCCCTGGATTTTAGCTCCAACGGAGATACGTGACTGTTACTCTGGCTGCTTTGTGCCACCTGATCTGTGGTCAGGTCTTGGTACCAAAAACTGCACCTGTGGAGGGAGTGAACAAAGACCACGCGGCTCTTTGCTGCTGGCTGGGGCTAGTAAACCATGACGGCACATCAACCTCTTCCTCCACCTAACGTCCCCACTGACTATGCTTCCTGTGCTTGATTTGCAATGCTGAAAGCTCCTCAGCTGCAGCCAGCTCTCATGCTTTAACCTGAGAGGGTGTAAAGCCAGGTGTATACCTATGAGTCTTCAAGAGCTCGCTGTTGTTACAGAAACTCAGATGAGAACCAAAACCCAGCTTCCAGCCTTTGTGCTTTGAAACCTTCTGAGTATGCCCTTCAAAGGGCCAAACAGGCCCCAGCAAGATGTGCCTCTGCTGTCTCTGGGTTACACTGTGTGACCTGAGGCTCTCGGGTCCTTGCAGCTTCTGTGAAATCTCAGCCAGACAGGGATGCATCCCTTCTGGCTCTGAGGACTGCCTCTTCAGGAACTGTTTTTCCCAGACAAGCCGAAAGCCCAGAGCAGTAAGATCACACTGTCTGCCTCTGCATCAGAACTGGGTCGACACAGTTTTAGCTCTCCTGGGGTCATTCTGCAGTGGCTTATTCAACGCTAGCACGGAGTTGTTCCCTCTGTCAGTAACGTGGTGTAAAGAGTTTGCCTGTGAATCTATGCTTCTGGCACCACAAAAGTTATTGAGCTCAGCATCAACTAGTCTTGGCACCAAAAGTCACTGTTGAAAGTGCTTCTCTGTCTCTGTAGTTTTGTATCTTTCAGTCCCTGCGCCAAGAGGTGGAATCTCTGAGGTGTTTCCCAAGCAGCAGCAACAGTGTGATGATGTGCTTTTTCCTCCTGCCTTTTTTTTAATTTCACCTCACAAGACTGGGCCGAGAGCTCCAGTGTGGTGCCACATTGATCCCAGCAGTCTTCTGCCCTCTGTGCAGAGCTCCTGAGAGGCAGGGACTTCAGTGGGAAGGTCAACCTTCCTGTCTGGCCAAAATGTGATAGCTGTGGGTCTTGGTGTCTTTCAGTAACATAAGGGACTGGTGTGTTCTACAACAAGCTGATGACAACTAAGGCACCTTGCTGGTTTGAAGGGTGGGACGATTCATCCTGTAGATCCTTCCAGCCCTGATGCAAGGAACAATGTGGACCAAATGATAGCTAGGTAACTTTTCAGAACCTCTTAAGGTTTTTAGCAGTGTTGCTGAACTTCCACTTCAGAGGACAGTCCGGTACTTTTTACACCTTGTCAGATTTCCTATATTACCAACATTAATCTTAAGTCTCTAGGCACTAGGTCTCTGGACCTCCTCTTCTACTCTCATTGAGAGCAGAATCATGCATGAGAGACAGAATCATGTGTGCATGTGTGTGTATCTAAATCAGAAGGTTCAGCAACTGAATAGGTCATGAAAGAAGACATAGTCTTCTGCATTGCTCCAGTTGTCCAGCAACCAGTCAGACCTTGTTTGCCAATTGTGAGTCTGATTTCATTTAACTCTTAATCTTTGTTTAACTTTTGGAGGCTCATCCACCTGATGCAAGAGAAGTATTCTCAGTATTCTGCTTTTGGAAACTTAGGTGACTTCCAGCCTGGCACTGAAGAGTGTAGATACACCTTCCTGTCTGTCCCCTCAGCTGTTTGTCTGCATTGCCTCCTGGAGATGCAGAGTGCAGATATCTTAAAAAAGAGATTCACTCATCTTGGAGATGACTTTTAATTCATTGGAGCCTCATCCTTCAAGGTCCCCGTGTCCTCTTTTCAGGGATTTTAGATTACCCTGCAATTCCTGGGAATCTTTCCAATATTTATATGAGGAAGCGCATTTTTTTTGCTGTCCCCCTCAGACCCTCAGTAATTACAGTGTTGTCGATCCACCTTCAAGCTTGCACAAGCTTTTTCTCTTACTGTGGTTCCAAGCTCATCCAAAACTTTACTCAGGCAGCAGCATCCATCTCAAAATTTGTCAGTGAGCTGGGTTTGAGCTTGCAGAGGGTCCCAGGCCACACAGAGAGGCCACATTGGAAGCTAAAAGTCATTGTCAGCCAGGAGAGAGTCTCAGTGATGATCAGAGCTGTGTTCCTATTCTAAATTCAGGCTGTGATAAATCAGAGTAACTTGGGCTTCAAAAAAGCGCCTCTCCTGCTCATAGCATCATCCTTTTGCCTGGAAGTGTGTGCAAGTGAAATTTCACTGGTGTTCCTAATCTGGCTTAACTATCCTCTCTTTCAGACTTGCAGCATCCAATAATCTCTTAAATTTGTCCTTGGAGCCTAACCATAAACTTAGATGATAGCTAAACTAAATTAGTTGGCCTGAATAACTAATTGGAGAATGCAAAAAAAACCCCATGCTGCAGCCCCCTGCTATCAATGAAGAGATCATCAAGGAGCCAGGGCTTTCCACAGCAGTACGTGGCGAAAGGCTGATAAAGCCAAACACCAGAGGCTCAGGTGTGAGAGAAGTAGTAGCCTTTTGCCCAAGAAGCTGGCCCAGCAGGGGGACCAGGACCAAAGGGGTGGTGCCACCTCCATCCTTGGGCAGTTTTCAAGCCCCGTCTGGGTAATGCCTTGAGGAGCCGGGTCCAAGCCTGCTGTGGGCAGGATGTGGGACAGGAGCCCTGCCAAGGTCTTGCCACAACCTGTGTTCCCCTGGGAGTTCCTCTGCAGGAGAGAAGCCAGATGAGCTGCAGAAAGGGTATGAGCCAAGGAGTCACATACAATACAGCAATCAGTATAAAGACTTGGATGTGGAAGGAAGTATCTTCCTGATGTGGTTTTGAGAGAGGTAAGCAGAAATCTGTATCATTATGTAAAAACGTATTAATTATATGCTATTGTTCATTATGTATTAATAGAAAACTAGCTTATATACGTATATACACACACTATAATTAGTTTATTATGTAGTAATGCAAGAGGATAGGAAACAGAAATGGCTAGATGTCTTAAATCGTATTAAAAATCATGTCTTAATTGGCATGATAGAGATTTGTTTGGATAGTTCATATAGACAAGCCTGGTCTAATAGCTAAGAAAGGCTATTTCAAGGATGCGTGTGCTTATTCTTTAGTCCAGAAGGGCTGTCGCAGTGACTAAACATTTCTCAGTAAAAGCAATATTGCCGTCATGTAGGGGACTACGGTAGGCTGTAAATAAAGAAGATAATGGAGACGAGTCTTCCTCTGGATGACCAAAGGGTTTATCAAAAGCATAAAAACTTCATACTAATGGGAAATTTCAATTATCATTTTTATGAGAAAGCAATACAGAAGGACACAGACTACCCAGAAAATTCTGGAAAGGCGTTGAAGCACTCCGCGGAAGACGGAGAAAACAACTGGAGGGGAATGGGGTATTTAATTACAACCACTGCAACAGATCTGGCTGAGAATGTGGACACAGTGGCCATCATAAGAAAGAATGACCATGATATAGTCATAATTTTTAGAAAAGAAAGGAGCTTTAAAACAAATCATGGGGAAGGGAAGGGAAGGGAAGGGAAGGGAAGGGAAGGGAAGGG